>NC_079197.1:125989434-126071934 GCF_029499605.1 Hyla sarda
TTATCAAAGGATTTATGTGGTTTTTTTCCTGTAACTTTGGCGCATTTTCTCCACTGTCATTTTTACAACTTTCTCAAAATCACATCATGTGTGTGATTTTTACTTTGGTCAGTAATTCATAATGTGCGCCAATCAAACATTGGCGCAATTTTGCGCCTTTAGGGGTTTTTTTTGTCGCAATTCACCACCAAGAAATTTTGTACATGGAAAACACACATAGCAATGTCAGAAAATGTAAAGGTGTCAAAACACATTGAAAATTTTTTTTGTGAAAGGATCGACACCTCCGGGGCTGCGTACTACATAGTAGTCTCTGAGGAACCTTCACCCTTCATTGAGCCAGTATTGGACATGGCCACACAGGTTCAGGAAAGGTAAGCACTAAAACAGCGGTCTTCAAACTGTGGCCCTCCAGATGTTGCAAAACTACAACTCCCTGCATGCCCGGACAGCCGTTGGCTGTCCGGGCATGCTGGGAATTGTAGTTTTGCAACATCTGGAGGGCCACAGTTTGAAGACCACTTCACTAAAGTAACAAAAAAAAAACACTCAAGTAAAAAATAAACTCCATTTCACATGATATATATATATATATATATATATATATATCCCACAAAAGAAAATAACTGCCCAGCACTTCTCCTATGATGCAGGCAGCGTGATTAGCACTGGCCAGGCCTAACAAGAAGAGCCAGAGCAGCGGGGCAGCGCGAGACCTAGGACGGGAGGCAAGCTCTCAGGTACAAATTTGTGTTCCCCCACCTGTGGCTCTCCAGTTGTTGCAGAACTACAGCTCCCATCATGACCTTCTGTCTGTGCATGATGGGAGTTGTAGTTTGCAACAGCTGGAGAGTCACAGCGGCAAAGTTCATGTAGGGGCACAGTGGCATCCTTCATTCCGGGGGCATTCTGGGGACACAGTGGCATCATTAATTCTGGGGACACAGTGGCATCATTAATTCTGGGGGCACAGCGGCATAACTAATTCTGGGGGCACAGTGGCATCATTAATTCTGGGGGCACACTGGCATCATTAATTCTGGGGGCACAGTGGCATCACTAATTATGGGGCACAGTAGTATCATTAATTGTTTGCAGCACAGTGGCATCATTAATTCTGGGGGCACAGTGGCATCCTTAATTCTGGGGGCACAGTGGCATAATTAATTCTGGGGGCACAGTGGCATCATTAATTCTGGGGGCACAGTGGCATCCTTAATTCTGGGGGCACAGTGGCATCATTAATTCTGGGGTACAGTGGCATAATTAATTCTGGGGGCACAGTGGCATAAATAACTCTGGGGCACAGTGGCATAATTAATTCTGGGGGCACAATGGCATAAATAACTCTGGGGCACAGAGGTAAAATTAGTCAGTACATGGCACAGTGTTCATCGAAAATGTATTTGGGGGCATAGGGTGTGGCAGTAATATTGCAGGAGAATAGCGTGTCGCAGTAAAATTTCAGGGGAATAGTGTGTGGCAATAATATACCAGGGACATACTATGGGGCAGTAATATACCAGGGGTATAGTATGGGGCAGTAATATACCAGGGGCCCAGTGTGTGGCAGTATTATATCGAGGGGGTACAGGGTGTGGCAGAATTATTTTCAGTGGTACAGTGTGTGACAGTATTCAGGTCATACATACTCCACACTTCAGTTGCTCGTTTGCTCTCTCCTTCATGGCACTGAGGCCGCTATTTGTGAACCAGGCCTTGGGGTTCAGCTCAGACCTTCACCGGATGCAGACCTGGATAAGCGGACCCTCACTAAAAATAGTTGAGTACCCTTGGAATAGAGTATGATAGCTTAGGATTTACACGTATTTACATGGATTGTTTGTATCCATGGAAACACATAGGTCTGTATTGGAGCTGTAGACACAAAACGGTCTAAGATTTTTTAAACAAGACTGCAAATCTGCTGCATATGCCTAGTGAGTAGTTATTCCCAGACATATATAGTGTGTATATAAACACTAGCTGAGTACCAGGCATTGCCCGGTTTTCTTATCTAACCTTGTGGGAGAGATAAAGCAACAATGACACTTCATCCTCATATCCTGTCTTCATATCCCAACCTTATATCCTGTCATGATATCCTGTCTTTATATCCCATCCTTATATCCCAATTACATATCCCGTCCTCATAAACCATCCCCATATTCTATCCTCATTTATTGTCCTTATATCCTCTCCTCATGTACAGTTCCCATATCCCAATCTCATATCCCAACCTTCTATTCTGTCCTCATATCCCAACCTCATTTCTCATCCTCATATCCTGATCTCATATCCTGTCCTCAAAGCTTGTCCTCATGACCATCCTGATATGCCGACCTCATATCCCATTCTCTGCATCAACTATTCACTGCACCTGTCTGCTGGATAGTTAAATCATACTTTTCCATCACGTTAGTCAGGCAGCAGGATGTTTAAAAGTCCTGGGCAATCTCTCCGGCTAAGGAGTAACCCAATCAGGAAATGTTCTAAAGGTCCATAGACTTGCATGAGACTTCAGACAAAAAAACACACCCTCACATAAAGAGGTCAGATAGGGTTGATTAAACTCTACTTTATTTTTATTTGACACATAAGTAATATACTGTGTTTCATCAGAATATCTCCAGCTATTTGGCTTTTGTGCCGGAACATACATGCATACATACATACGTTGAGTTATTTATATAGAATATAAGTATAAAATATTTTATCTCTGTGCAGGGCCTGGAGTATATCCAATAGTATATTAAGAGGAGGTGTATTTGTGTACACCTTTTTCATTTTGTATGGCAGATGGGCCATTGTGCTCCTGTAGCCACTAGGCCCCTTCACAACTGCATTTGTGTCTTCTATAGCTACACCCCTAAACGTACATATTTTGCTTTTTTAAATTTCATTGCATTTTATTTATTCCCTCCTATAAAACAGAAGAGATTTCCATCCTAGCAGACCATATCTGGCAAAGACGGAGGAAAACCTCAATGAATTATATACAAAAATGTTTAATTGACATCTTAGTGACATTACAGCAAAGTGATCTGAGGGTGTTGACAACAAACACTAAATCGGAAAATCATTGCTGGAAAGAAAAAATAAGTAGTTGGAACACTCTGGAACACTTGTGGTAGTGGATCCGCTGGACCTGTCTGGCAGATGACTCGGACTGCACCAGGTAGCGGAGTCTAAGGTGCTGCTGATTTTCACCAAAGCCCGCAGCAAAGTGGGATGGACTTGCTGCGGCAGGCAGCACCCAGGTCGCTACCCCTGGCACGGCTGTTGCTGGGAGGCAGGAGAGGAGGCAGCAGAGGGACAAGGTAAGTGACGGGCTGGAACTCACACAGGCGCGTCCCGCGATGCGAATCCCAGCCCCGCTGGCAGCAGAGGAGAGGGAGACAATGCCAGTGTGTGCGACCGGAACGCAAGGAGTAACAGTACCCCCCCCCCCCCCCTTTTGGGCTCCCTCTCCTTTTGCGGTTCAGAAATCTCTTGAAAAGGTCACGGCCCAGGATATTCCTCTCCGGTTCCCACTATCTTTCCTCGGGACCATAACCCGCCCTGCCAATTAGGAAGAATTGTTTACCTCTCACGATTTTGGTGGCAAGAATCTCCTTGACCTTATAAACATCAGAAGAGCCGGAGACAGGCGTGGGGGCAATATTCTTTCGAGAAAACCTGTTAATGACAAGAGGCTTAAGAAGGGAGGCATGAAATGAATTAGGAATAAGTAAAGTGCTAGGGAAACGGAGTTTGTAGGAGACAGGATACATTTTTTGCAACACCTGAAAAGACCAAGGTAGCGGGGACCAAGCTTGTAACAGGGTATCTTGAACCGAATATATTTGGAAGAAAGCCAAAGTCACCAGGAGAGAAGGACAGAGGAGGTCTTCTACTCTTATCAGCCTGCATCTTCATACGTGAGGAAGTTCAAGATAATAACTGTCGAGTTTGTTGCCAAATGGAAGCAAAGTCACGGATAAGCTCATCAACAGCTGGCACACCGGAAGAAACAGGCAATGGAAGAGGAGGACGAAGATGGAGTCCGTAAACAACCAAAAAGGGAAAAGACCTCGTTGACTCAGAATCTTTATGGTTACAATATTTTTCGCTCCATAAGGCGCACGGAAATGTCTGTGAGTCTTATGGAGCGAATGTGTGTGCGAATGAGTGTGCGAATGAAGTGTGTGAGCGAATGAAGTGCAGGGGAGGCTGCTAAGCTTACCTGCTCCTGGGTCTGTACGGCAAGGTGCTCCGCTGCCCCGCTGCCTCTGATTCACGCCGCTGTCCCGTTCTGCTGGCCGCATAATGGAGTCTTATGGAGGAGCATGTGACACACAAGTCACTCCCCTGCGCCCAGCATAACGTTACGCTCGGCGCAGCGGAGTGACGTGTGAGACACATGCTCCTCCATATACTCCATTATGCGGACAGCAGAACAGGGCAGCGGTAGTGATATACCAGTAAGCAACTACAGGGGGGGTCCTGCTGGCCACAAGGGAGGTCCTGCTGGCCACAAGGGGGGTTCTGCTGGCCACAAGGGGGTCCTGCTGTTTACAAGGGGGGTCCTGCTGGCCACAAGGGGGGTCCTGCTGGCCACAAGGGGGGTTTGTTTCTGAATATTTTTTTTCTTGTTCTCCTCCTCTAAAACCTAGGTGCGTCTTATGGTCAGGTGCGTCTTATGTAGCGAAAAATATGGTATATGAGAATTCTGCCCAAGGGAGAAGATCGACCCAGTCATCCTGACGAGCTGAAACAAAATGACGAAGATAAGTCTCCAAAATTTGATTAACCCTCTCCACTTGACCGTTGTACTGAGGGTGGTAGGCAGAGGAGAAGTCCAGATTGATGTCAAGACGGGTACAAAGAGCTCGCCAGAACTTAGAAACAATATGTGGAAGACCATGTAGGCGGAAGATATGCTACAAAAAATACTTTGCCAGCTGTGGAGCGGATGGAAGACCTGGTAAAGGGATGAAATGAGCCATCTCAGAGAAGCGATCAACAACGACCCAAATGACTGTGTTATTATGGGATGGCGGCAGATCTGTGATAAAATCCATAGCGATGTGGGACCAGGGATTCTCCAGAATGGGCAAAGGTTGTAAGAGTCCAGAAAGTCTCTGCCGAGGGATTTTGTCACAGACACAGGTGTCACAGGAAGGAACACAGTCAGAAACATCACGTTCAAGATGCTGCCACCAGTAGTGGTGCTGAATATTGGCAGGAGCTTACTGAATATCTGCAGGAGCGTCAGAAACCAAGCGATCTGGAGGAATGATATGCCTTGGCATGGAGTCCAAACCTAAGATGTTAGAGGACTGGGAGAGAGCATCAGCTCTGATGTTCCTGTTAGCTGGCCTGAAATGAGTATAGAAATTGAATCTGGAAAAGAACAATGACCATCTTGCCTGGCGAGGATTCAATCGCTGAGCAGACTGAAGATACAGAAGATTCTTGTGGTCTGTGTAGATGCTGACCGGATGCGATGACCCTTCCAATAAATGTTGCCATTCTTCCAAAGCAAGCTTAATAGAGAGGAGGTCTTGATCTCCAATGGAGTAGTTCCTTTCAGCGAGAAAGTCCTAGAAAAGAAACCACAAGTTGCAGTCTTGCCCTCGGCTTTCTTTTGGGTAAGAACGGCTCCGGCTCCAACAGAAGAGGCATCAACCTCCAAACTAAAAGGCTTCTCTGGATCAGGTCTAGAAAGCATGGGAGCAGAGGCAAACGCAGACTTTAAATGAGAGAAGACTTGTTCGGCCTCAGGAGACCATGTCTTAGGATTAGAGCCCTTTTTAGTGAGCGCCACAATCGGAGCAACCAAGGAGGAGAAATGTGGGATGAATTGACAATAATAGTTTGCAAACCCCAGAAAGCGTTGAACAGCCTGTAGGCCCAAAGGACGAGGCCAATCCAATACCGCAGACAACTTTTCTAGATCCATCTGCAGGCCTTGATGGGAAACGATGTAGCCGAGAAACGGGAGGTTCCTCACTGCGGAATTCAGCGTCAAAGGAAGTCAGATTGGAGGAGATCAGGTCACCGCGGTTCCAAAGAGGCGTAGCCCAGACCAGGGCTTTTCTGGACAGGAGACAAAAGCCACCTTATCATGTTCCGTCGAGAACTGGTTATGTTCCAGATGCAAGGAGCACTGTGTAATGAAGCCTCTACTCAGCTTTGGATCTCCATCGTACTTCAAGGGCAAAGGGCAAATCATAACTTGGTCCCAGAAAACGCTGCAGGAGTAGGTGGAGAAACTTGAGCTGGTTGCGGCGGCTGCTGCTGTTGTATGGCAAATAACTGCTGCATAATGGCAGACAACTGAGTGAACTGCTTCGCCTGTCGGGTCAACTGCTGCGACTGTCGCACCATAGCGGAGGGAAGATCTGTATCTTCTGGCAGGGGTACCTCAGCAGGATCCATGGCCGGATCTTACTGTAACACTCACGGTTCAGTAGACAGGAACACTTGTGGTAGTGGATCCACTGGACCTGTGTGGCAGATGACTCGGACCGCACCAGGGAGCGGAGTCTAAGGTGCCGCTGGTTTTCACCAGAGTCCACCGCAAAGTGGCATGGACTTGCTGTGGCAGGCGGCACCCAGGCACGGCTCAACCACATGGGCGGCTGAGGTGATACGTGGCACAGGTAGGGTATGGCAAGCTTGTGGTCAGGATAGTAGAAGGTCAGGGCATGCGGCACAGAAGCGTAGTCAGGGACGTAGCAGGAAGTCAGTAGGCAGGCGGCAAGGGATCATGGTCAGGTCACGGAACAAGGGTCAGAAACACAGAAAGGCAAATCTAAGGAACACTTCTCTCAGGCACAGGGCAGCAAAGATCTGGCAGGGAAGTGTGGGAGGTGCAGGAACTTATAGACAAGGCACAGGTGTTCCACAAAATTATGGGCGTACTGGCCCTTTATATCTCAGAGCTCCGGCCATGCGAGCCCTAGGAGACGGGGACACGCCTGCCGGAGCTGATAGGCAGGAAAGGAGGCAGCAGAGGGACAAGGTAAGTGACGGGCTGGGTCTAGCACGTAAGCACATTCCGTGATGCGAATCCCAGCCCCACCGGCAGCAGAGGAGAGGGAAACAATGCGCTCATGGCCAGCGTGTGGCCGGAGTGCAAGGCGTAACAGTAGTGATTAGAGATGAGCAAATAAAATCTGACGAATCCGAATTCGTTAGGAATTTCAGGAAAAATTCAATTTGCAACTAATGCGAATATAGCCGCGATTCTATCGCACAAATTGCTTCAATAAACTCCATTGCGGTCCAGGCTCCAGGGCATCTGAAATGGCGGATCCACATGTGAGGACATGGGGTAAGGAATCCTAGGAAAGCGGGAACAAGGGTAAGTGGGATGACCCTGAATCACATGCAAGATGCAGCCTATTCACAGCCAGTCACCCCTGTGATGTCACAGCCCTATATAATTGGCAGCCATATTGCGGCCAGTCACTTCATCCTTACACTGCAGAGAGATAAATAGGGGCAGACAGCCCTGTGTGTTACACAGAAAAGCTTTTTCCAGCAGCGATTTACCTCCTAGTCAAGTCAGCGTTCTGTTGGATAAAGAGCTGTTTGCTTGTCACAGAAAAGCATTCTTACTGCAGCGATCCACCTCCCAGTCACTGTGTACAGCATTCTATTATAGAGAGGATCAGAGAGCAGTGTGTTGCACAGAAGAACAGCAGTGATTCAGCTCAAGCACAAATCCTGCCTAGAAGCACTGATAGGGCAGAGAGTGAGATTGTGCAATTTTGGCTGTAGTACACAGCTACTGTGTTCTGCAGCACTGGTGTCTACTGCTGGTGTTGTGCACAAAAACTTTTTAAGCATACTGTAGCGCACTTTTCTGCCCTCATAAGTGCATACCACATATGTACATCTAAGTGTTGTACCAATTTTTTTCCTGATAAAGTCCCAAGGGCCTAGATACTGTGAAAGGACAGCAGAAAATACTCACCAGCTGGTGTTATACTGAAAAACTTTTTTTAAACGTAGTGTAGCGCATTTTTCTGCACTCCTAAGTGCTTACCACATACGTACATCTAAGTGTTATACCATTTTGTTCATGATAAAGTCCCAAGGGCCTAGATACTGTGAAAGGATAGCCAAAAGTACTCACCGGCTGATGTTGTACACATACTTTTTTAAGCAGACTGAAGCGCATTTTTCTGCTGTCATAAGTGCATACCACATACGTAGATCTAAGTGTTGTACCATTTTTTCCTGATAAAGTCCTAAGGGCCTAGATACTGTACAAGGCCAGCCAAAAGTACACACCTGCTGCTGTCCTAGACAAATACTGGTTTAACCGTAGTGAAGTGTATTGTACTCCCCTCATATACGCACTAAGTATGTCAGGCAGAGAAGTGCCAGGACATGCACAGAGGAGTGGCAGAGGCCTAAATTCATCAGGCGCAGGCAGAGGTCGCAGCAGGCTAGGGGCGAGTGACA
Organism: Hyla sarda; assembly: GCF_029499605.1. NCBI lineage: Eukaryota > Metazoa > Chordata > Amphibia > Anura > Hylidae > Hyla > Hyla sarda. The sequence goes on from NC_079197.1 coordinate 125,997,895, forward strand.
GCGAGAGGCTTGATCTCCCAGTATCAGCTAGCGGTCATGTCTCGACCAGCAACCCATCTGCTGTCATCGATTGGTTAACATGACATCTGATACCCCCTAGTGAACAGTCGGTGGGTTCCTCAGACACAACCCTCAGTTGGCATCGCCTGGGAGCAGTCCCTGTCCACCCAATGCCTCTGTCCTATACTGTTCCCTCTCCAACAGAAGTATCTTATGTTGTGGGTCCAGCTCCACTCTTCAGTGAGGACGATCTAATAGAGGACAGTCAGCAGCTACTGCCCAGCCAAGAAGTGGAGGAGACATCCGCCGTTTCCTCCGCTAGGCGGGCAAGTAGTGATGAGGAGAGTGACGTGGGAGGTGGTGTTGCCAGGGCTCAGGGTCCTGAAGCAGACACTGTTGAGGAACCTGAGGAGGACATCAGTGACGTGCAGACACTTGTTGATGATGAAGCTGATTGGGAGCTGGGTGCAGAAGGGGCTTCATCATCATCAGGAGAAGAGGGTTGCAAGTTGCCTGTGAGGCAGCAGCTGAGTCAGCAAGGTGGTAGCATAGTTGGCACTCAGCATGGTGTCAGAAGTGGAAATTCTGGACCCAAACGTGCCCAGGGGAGACCACCTGCTTTGTGGCAGCCTACCTTCCTGGGAGGTAGTTGGGAGATGTATGGCAAACTTCAAGAAGGATAGGAATTCCGGCGCTGACAAAGGAGGAGACAATGGAGCCAGGTGTGTAACGAACAGATTTAATCCAATGCGACGCGTTATTGCCTGATGAAACCGCGCAAGTGCGGTGAAACGCGTCGCATTGGATTAAATCTGTTCGTTACACACCTGGCTCCATTGTCTCCTCCTTGGTCAGCGCCGGAATTCCTATCCTTCTTGAAGTTTGCCATACATCTCCTTACTGTTTTTAGGAAGGCTGCAGACCGGGATCACCTTATCGTACGCATATCCTGGTTGTGTGGGAGTGCACACAACCTGGCAGGGTGAGCCTTTACCTTTTCCCTCCCCTTCGTTGATCCCGTTGATTCTCCACAAGAGAGCGCCTGTTTTTCTTTGTTTTACAGGAGGTAGTTGAACAGGGGTTCCTGGAGATGGCAGCAGTAGCAGTCAATTAGTGCGGACTGTTGGTGGGAAAATCAGCTACTCGGCGGTGTGGTAGTTTTTCATCAAAAATCCGGAGGAGGTTCACATAGCCACATGCAAGATGTGTCGGCAGAAGGTGAAGCGTGGCAAGACGTGTGCTCCTGTCCAAGTTGCTGGTGCTGCAGTCCCTCCCTTTTCAAGTGGTGGACTTTGCACCTTTCAAAGAATTGATGGCTTGTGCCGAGCCGAGGTAGAGAGTGCCAAGCCGTCATTTCTTTGTGAAAAAGGCAGTACCAGCCCTGCACAATTTTGTGGAAGAGAAGGTAGGCCAGTCCTTTAGCCTGTCAGTGTGTACTAAAGTGCACGGCAGCACCGACGTCTGGAGCTGTAATTATGGTCAGGGACAATACATGTCCTTTACGGCCCACTGGATGAATGTGGTACCTTCACAGCCACAACACCAACTTGGACAGGTCACGCCGCTTCCTCCTCCACACTCTCAGGCTGTTGGTCCTGTGAGAGTGTGCAACTACTCCGTGTCCTCAGCCTCCTCTGCACGGACAAGTCTCAGTGCCCCTTCAGCATACCATGTGTGCAGGGCATGGCGGTGTCACGCTGTTCTTCACATGGTTTGCCTTGGCGAACGGAGTCACACAGGGGAGGAACTGCTAAAATAATTCATAAAGAAATCGGAGCATGGCTTACTCCACGAAAACTGGAAATGGGAACCATGGAGACTGACAACGGAAAGAACATCTTGTCTGTGTTGTGACAAGGAAGGCTGAGCCATGCGTCCTTCATGGCACACGTGTTCAATCTGGTTGTCAAGCGGTTCCTGAAGTGTTCCCCCCCATTTTCAAGACATCCTAACAATGGGAAGGAAACTTTGCATGCACTTCAGCCACTCGTACACTACAATGCACACACTCATTGAGCTGCAGCGTCAGAACGGCATCCTCCAACATAGTCTGATTTGGGACGTTGCCACACGTTGGAATTCCACCCTCCATATTTTAAACCAGTGGCAGCTCAAATGTGACATCTGCCGTTTGCTCAGGCCCTTTGAGGAAGCCACATTATTAGTCAGTCGTCAGGATTATGGGATGAACAACGTCATTCCACTGCTTCATTTACTACAACACGCGTTGGAAACGATGGCTGGTCAGGGCACTGGAGAAGTGGCAGCTACATCTCATGGCCACAGTGGAGCACAGTTTAGGTTTCACGAAATGGGCTTTTTTTCTAGTCATCTGACAGGAGAGGAGGAGCAGGATGAGCTAGAGGGTTATGAGGAAGGCGAGACAGGGGACCCAGACACACCGTGGCAGTATGCAGTGGAGATGGAGGCAGGGAGTCCCTCCGAGTCACTTGCACAAATGGCATGATGCATGCTTAGTTGCTTGCGTAGTGACCGCCGAATTGTCACCATTCGGCAGCGGAATGACTTCTGACTCCACCTTATTGGACCCTCGCTTCCGGCATAAAATGGGGGCCTTTTTTCACCCACTGAGAGGGAAGACAAACTAACCTACTACAGAGACATCCTACGTAGTCAGTTGGCCGATCCTCTCGCAGGTCTGACTCGGGGGGGGGGGGGGGGGGGCCTCTGTGGTCACCTTCCACTGCCATGGCTGCTGGGTAGGGGTGGAGTGGCAGGAGCAGAACCAGCTCCAGCAGCAGCAGCCTTAGTCTACAGTCGCTGATTAGTACCTTTCTTCACACGCCGCATAGTGAAGCAACTCATCAGCAGCAGGTAGACCTAGAGTAGGACCTGAACCAGCAGGTGGTGACATACCTTGACATGCCCATGTCAACATACCTTGAAGATCCGCTGGACTTCTGGGCATCCAAACTTGATTTGTGGCCGCAACTAGCAGTGTTTGCCTTGGAAAAGCTGTCCTGCCCGGCGAGTAATGTGCCATCAGAGCGGGTGTTTAGTGCGGCAGGGGCCATAGTCACCCCAAGGAGAACTCGTCTGTCCACGAAAAATGTGGAGAGACTGACCTTTGTGAAGATGAATCAGGCATGGATAAGCCAGGATTTCCACCCACCAATGCGTGATGCATCAGAGTGGATTGACCACGGTGCCACACCAACACTTCACAAGTATGGATAGTGCTAAACAGATTTAAGGCGCTGCTCCCAAGTTACAAACATTCCTCCGCATCAGACCTTTTTTCACCCACCTTCGTCACCGGGTACTGGTATTGCTACCCACTGCACCACTCTGTCACCGGATCACTTTCAGGACTCCTGATGCCGCTGCTGCTACCTCCATGTTGTCTCATTCTGCCACCATATGTTCTCCTCATGTTGCCGCCACCTCCAGGCTATGCTATTCAGCCACTATATGGTCTCCTCATGCTGCTGCCACCTCCACGCTGAGTCATTCAGCCACTATATGTTCTCCTCATGCTGTGGCCAACACCAGGCTGTGCCATTCAGCCATTATATATGGTCTCCTCATGCTGCCGCCAACTCCAGGCTGTGCCATTCAGCCACTATATGTTCTCCTCATGCTGCCGCCAACTTCTGGCTGTGCCATTCAGCCACTATATGTTCTCCTCATGCCGCTGCCAACTCTAGGCTGTGTCATTCAGCCACTATATGTTCTCTTTATGCTGCTGCCAACTCCAGGCTGTGCGATTCAGTCACTATATGGTCTCTTCATGCTGCTGCCACCTCCAGGCTGTGTCATTCAGCCACTATGTGATCTTGTCTTGCTGCCCCAAACACCATGCTGTGCCATTCAGCCACTATATGGTCTCCTCATGCTTCCACCACCTCCACACTGTGTCATTCAGCCACTATATGGCTTACTCATGCTGCTGGGCCTGGGACATTACCTAAAAAATGTTATGGTAGCACTAGCTACCATAAATCTTCAATTTAAATTTGAAAAGTCATCTTTTATTCTTAGGGATTGTGAAGCCCTATTGTCTCCTCATGCTGCCGCCAGCTCCAAGCTGTGTCATTCAGTCACTATATGGTTTACTCATGCTGCTGGGCCTGGGACATTACCTAAAAAATTTTATGGTAGCACTAGCTACTATAAATCTTCAATTTAAATGTGAAAATTCATCTTTTAATCTTAGGGATTGTGAGGCACTATGGTCTCCTCATGCTGCTGCCAACTCCAGGCTGTGTCCTTCAGCAACTATATGGTCTCCTCTTGCTGCCGCCAATTCCAGGCTGTGTCATTCTGCCAGATTATGGTCTCCTCATGCTGCTGCCACCTCTAGGCTCTGTCATTGTGCCACCATGTGATTCCTTGTTAGGTTTTGTGGTCATACAGTATTAGTTCAAAGTAAAAGCCGGGACAATAAAGGGGTTATCCACTATAAGGTGATTTTAGTACGTACCTGGCAGGCAGTAATGGACATGCTTAGGAAGGATCTGCATCTGTCTTGGGGCTAAATGGCTATGTCATACAATTACCATAATACTGTCAATAGCTTTTTGTGAACTGGCATTTCCTGTTTCAGTTTTCTTTTTTTGACTACAAATCCCATAATTAAATTTCCCTCCCTCCCGCACATCAGTCACCCCACCCATTGAAACATAAATGAGCTGCATCCATCAAAAGACCTGTGGTTTTTAATCAGGGTGCCTACATCTGTTGCATTAGTTGCAGATTGATCTCTCTCTCTCTCTCACCCATTGAAGCAGACAGGCTCCCTGTCATCAGTTGACTAGTGAGTCAGGTCTTGGCCCCATTGCAACCTGGGAAAAATCTCTGACAACAGTAATTTTGTATGCTGTTAAAAATAAATATTGGGGTGAAAATCACAGAAGAATTGTGAGAAAACCATCACACACAGGTACAGACACTATATTATGAAACTACACTGTTCAAGACTGAGGCCCTATGGTCATCAACGTCATATTACCTGTGGAATTATTGCAAGAATCCAATGATACAGCTTGGAGCGATAACAATTAACCATAACTGATTAAATGAAACATTTGCACTTTCACAGTCAGGGGGTGCTGAGAGGCAGGGGCTGGAACAGGTGGTATCTCACCTCACGGAGGACTGCAAGCTCGATGCTCACCAGAATTGGTAATGAAAAAAAAAAAAATTCTCCCCTTCTGACAGGGGTAGGGAGGGAGGGGGGGGATTTATGATTGTATAATATTTTGGTGATATTTATTTTGTCTGTATGTATATTTGTAATAGCAATACATTTATAAAAAAAAATATTTTTTTTAATAAATTCAAATTAAATTAAAATTACATAAAAAATCGTCCACATCCAGATGTTCTGCAGCAGTGATTCTAATAGCGATGCCTGTAATCTGCATGTCATACTGAATAACAGTATTATTTCACTAACACAGCACACTCCGTATGCGTTTTAGGACAAGGCAAAGTGTTCTACACCCCTATTGAGCCTCTCTGTAGGCCAGAAATAGTCGTTTTAATTGTGATTCGCCACAAATAAATTCGGACCGAACAAAAAAATTTTGCCAAAATTCGGCGAATCGTCCAAATCTAATTTTTCTGAAATTCGCTCATCTCTAGTAGTGATTGACCCATAAATGAAAAGGGCACTATGGTGGGTATGACACAAACAGGTCCTGTAATAGAAACAGCTCCCTCCTAACCATCTGACGCTCACAGGTAATTACCATCACAGCGAGTCACGCTGAACCTGCCACCCATTACAGCACTGAAAATAGAACACGCTGAAAAAGTTGTGCAACTTTCTTGCTGCTGCAAAACATGTACATAATTAATTAGACAGGAGATATCTTGGTTTCAGTTTTGAAACCGACAAACAAGTAGAAGAATACAGAATAGTAACCAGATTAATGTTTTTGACTAGAAGTAGGGCAAGCAGAAGTGCTTTATGTAAACCCTTATGTAAACCCTGGAGGATAAATTGAGTCATCGCTTAGAAGATGGAAATTGTATTGTGCTTGAGGATCATAGGTCACTGTAGGTGAGAGAGACGTACAAATTGGGAGCAGATGGAAATCTCATAGGTGTTTTCACCCTCTGCAAAAAAAAGGGTAATTTGTAGTCTTCAATTGGTATTACTGGTCACATCCACCTTTGAAGATATGGACCTTTTGCACTTTTGTGAGCTCTCACAAAGATATACTTGAAGAAAGACAAAAAAAGATAATGGTAAAACAAATGGATTTCAAGTGCACTCAATAGAATGACCAAAACTTTACTAGTTTAAGGGTATGCTAACACATACAATATTTGCTGCTGATTTCATGCTGACAATTTTTTGCTGCAGATTTTATGCAGTGGATTTTATGCTGCAGATTTCATGATGGCGATTTTATACAGGTAAATCAATGATAAAAGCTGCAGCATAAAATCTGCAGCAAATATGATACGTGTGAACATATCCTTAAAGCATCACTGTCATTATGTTTGATATGTCGATCAGGCATGTAAAAAATTGTCGAACGCACCAAATCTCACTGCAATTGTGAGTTATAACCTGGGGAAGGGGGTGGCATTGTGGGTGGGAGATCCATACATTTCTCTGCATAGAACTCCATTTTTGTTTTGTTGTAAAAATGCTAGAATAGTAGTAATGATACACAATATGGCTTACAAGGGGAACCCTTCCAGTGGAAAACTATTTATTTTAAATCAACTGGTGCCAGAAAGTTATACAGATTTGTAAATTACTTCTATTAAAACATCTTAATCCTTCCAGTACTTATCAGCTGCTGTATTCTACAGAGAAAGTTATTTTATTTTTGAATTTCTTTATTTTCTTACCACAGTGCTTTCTGCTGACACCTCTGTCTGTATCAGGAACTGTCCAGAGTAGAAGCAAATCCCCATTGCAAACCTATCCTGCTCTGTACAATCCTGGACATGGACAGAGGTGTCAGCAGAGAGCACTATGGACAGACAGAAAATAACTATACAACTTCCTCTATAGTATACAGCAGCTGATAAGTACTGGAAGGATAAAGATTTTTTTTAATAGAAGTAATTTACAAATCTGTATATCTTTCTGGCATAGGTTGATTTAAAATAAATTGTTTTCCACCGGAGTACCCCTTTAAATACTTGCATACCGCCCCCCCCCCCCCCCCAAAAAAAAAGGGGGAATGGTATAGCGTACTACATTATTTCATACAATTCTCCAGCAAAAAAAAATTAGTGTATCCCCAATATTACCTGAAGCTATAATTCTTGGTTGTCCTCACTTGTCCTCACTGCACAAGGTCCCATTTGTAGGTGTTTTTATAAGCAGTTGTGATGAATGTAGTGGTGATAACATGGTGAACAGTATCTAGGTCAGTGGTTGTATCTTGAATAAGCCTGTGTCGGTTTTGTTTCATAAACATACTGTACCTGTGCTCTTATATGTATCTACATTTTAACAAGATCACAGCTGCTGTTTGGTAACAGTAATACAGAGCAGACTACGGGGTCTTGGGTAAATGATCCAATGTTGACCATACCGAAAAGAAGTGTTATTGTCCTGGTGCAAAGTGCAATTCTACAGTGCTAATATAGTGTCAATTGCCTGTGATACATTGGGGACCACAGAATCTAGCACCACTGATAATATTGTAGTACTGGAGTCAATTATGCAGTAATGAGCAATGTCATGTTATCTACCATGGATAGAACCTAGTGTCAATTTCATAAAGCTGTTACCCCTTGTGTCATTCATCCTTCTCCAATACAATCATTTAGAATATAAATACTTCTACGTATCATGTTGTATAATACATGAGGGTGCATAGAGGTACATAAAAGTGGTTGCCCTGTGTGGACCCAGTAGAACAGACATGGTACAGAAGACCATTGCTTTACAGGAGTTATCAAAAGACTTCAACATATCTTCTATCCACAGGACTAATAATAGATAAATATAAGATTGGTGAGGGTCCAGCAGCTGAGACCCCAACAATCAGGAGAACAGTGGTCCTTGTTATAGGTGTTGTTTCCTGCAGTTAAATCCCCATGATCAGATGCTTATTGCCTAATCCAGTGATTCCCAACTGGAGGGGGCCCCAGCACTCTGGGCTGTCATGAGGCATTGCCCCAAAAAATTTCCCTCCTGGAGGGAAGTGTCAGCGTTACATGACCCACTAGAAAGAAGCCAGCATACATAGGGAGGACGCGGGGCCGGAAGTATCCACGTCACTACAGCAGGTGGGGGGCTGCCTGGAGGCAATAGAGGTGGGTGGGTGGTAGTCTATAAGTAGTAATGGTGAGTGAGTGTCTGGGGGCAATAGTGAACAGGAAGTCAGTGTCACGATGCCGGCTGGCAGGTAGTGGACCCTCTGTGCCAGAGAGGGATTGGCGTGGACCGTGCTAGTGGACCGGTTCTAAGCCACTACTGGTTTTCACCAGAGCCCGCCGCAAAGCGGGATGGTCTTGCTGCGGCGGTAGTGACCAGGTCGTATCCACTAGCAACGGCTCACCTCTCTGGCTGCTGAAGATAGGCGCGGTACAAGGGAGTAGGCAGAAGCAAGGTCGGACGTAGCAGAAGGTCGGGGCAGGCAGCAAGGATCGTAGTCAGGGGCAACGGCAGAAGGTCTGGAAACACAGGCAAGGAACACACAAGGAACGCTTTCACTGGCACTAAGGCAACAAGATCCGGCAAGGGAGTGCAAGGGAAGTGAGGTAATATAGGGAAGTGCACAGGTGAAAACCCTAATTGGAACCACTGCGCCAATCAGCGGCGCAGTGGCCCTTTAAATCGCAGAGACCCGGCGCGCGCGCGCCCTAGGGAGCGGGGCCGCGCGCGCCGGGACAGAACAGACGGGGAGCGAGTCAGGTAGGGGAGCCGGGGTGCGCATCGCGAGCGGGCGCTACCCGCATCGCGAATCGCATCCCGGCTGGCAGCGGGATCGCAGCGCCCCGGGTCAGAGGACGTGACCGGAGCGCTGCAGCGGAGGGAGTGAAGCGAGCGCTCCGGGGAGGAGCGGGGACCCGGAGCGCTCGGCGTAACAGTACCCCCCCCCTTGGGTCTCCCCCTCTTCTTGGAGCCTGAGAACCTGAGGAGCAGACTTTTGTCAAGGATGTTGTCCTCAGGTTCCCAGGATCTCTCTTCAGGACCACAACCCTCCCAGTCTACTAAAAAAAAATTTTTCCCTCTGACCTTTTTGGCAGCCAAAATTTCCTTGACCGAGAAGACGTCCGAGGAGCCGGAAACAGGAGTGGGAGGAACAGATTTGGGAGAAAAACGGTTGAGGATGAGTGGTTTGAGAAGAGAGACGTGAAAGGCATTAGGGATACGAAGAGAAGGAGGAAGAAGAAGTTTATAAGAGACAGGATTAATTTGACACAAAATTTTGAAAGGACCAAGATAGCGTGGTCCCAACTTGTAGCTAGGGACACGGAAGCGGACATATTTAGCGGAGAGCCATACCTTGTCTCCAGGGGAAAAAACGGGGGGAGCTCTTCTTTTCTTATCCGCGAACCTCTTCATGCGTGAAGAAGCCTGTAAGAGAGAATTTTGGGTCTCTCTCCATATAATGGAAAGGTCACGAGAAATTTCATCCACAGCGGGCAGACCAGAGGGCAAGGGGGTAGGGAGGGGGGGAAGAGGGTGACGGCCGTACACCACGAAAAATGGGGATTTGGAGGAAGATTCAGAGACCCTGAAGTTATACGAGAATTCGGCCCATGGAAGGAGATCTGCCCAGTCATCCTGGCGGGAGGAAACAAAATGTCGCAAATAATCACCCAGGATCTGGTTAATTCTTTCTACTTGTCCATTGGACTGGGGATGATATGCAGAGGAAAAATTTAATTTAATCTTGAGTTGTTTACAGAGAGCCCTCCAGAATTTAGACACGAATTGGACCCCTCTATCCGAGACAATCTGCGTAGGCAACCCGTGAAGACGAAAAATGTGTACAAAAAATTGTTTAGCCAACTGAGGCGCAGAAGGAAGACCAGGAAGAGGGATGAAGTGTGCCATTTTGGAGAATCGATCAACGACCACCCAAATAACGGTGTTGCCACGGGAAGGGGGTAAATCAGTAATAAAATCCATACCAATCAGAGACCAAGGCTGTTCGGGGACAGGCAGAGGATGAAGAAAACCAGCGGGCTTCTGGCGAGGAGTCTTATCCCGGGCACAGATAGTGCAGGCTCGCACAAAGTCCCCAACATCCGTCTCCAGAGTCGGCCACCAATAGAAGCGGGAGATGAGTTGCACAGATTTCTTGATGCCCGCATGACCTGCGAGATGGGAGGAGTGACCCCATTTGAGGATTCCGAGGCGTTGGCGTGGAGAAACAAAGGTCTTTCCTGGAGGAGTCTGCCTGATGGAGGCAGGAGAAGTGGAGATCAGGCAGTCAGGTGGAATGATGTGTTGCGGAGGGAGATCAACTTCTGAGGCATCCGAGGAACGAGAGAGAGCATCGGCCCTAATGTTCTTATCGGCAGGACGAAAGTGAATCTCAAAATTAAATCGGGCAAAGAACAGAGACCACCGGGCCTGGCGAGGATTCAGCCGTTGGGCAGACTGGAGGTAGGAGAGGTTCTTGTGGTCGGTGTAGATAATAACAGGAAATCTTGATCCCTCCAGCAGATGCCTCCATTCCTCAAGTGCTAATTTAATGGCTAGAAGCTCTCGATCCCCGATGGAGTAGTTCCTCTCCGCTGGAGAGAAGGTCCTAGAGAAAAAACCACAAGTGACAGCATGCCCGGAAGAATTTTTTTGTAGAAGAACAGCTCCAGCTCCCACTGAGGAGGCATCAACCTCCAATAGGAAGGGTTTGGAAGGGTCAGGTCTGGAGAGCACGGGAGCCGAAGAAAAGGCAGACTTGAGTCGTTTAAAGGAGTCTTCTGCTTGAGGAGGCCAGGACTTGGGATCAGCATTTTTTTTGGTTAAAGCCACGATAGGAGCCACAATGGTAGAAAAATGTGGAATAAATTGCCTGTAATAATTGGCGAACCCCAAAAAGCGTTGGATAGCACGGAGTCCGGAGGGGCGTGGCCAATCTAAGACGGCAGAGAGTTTGTCTGGATCCATCTGTAGTCCCTGGCCAGAGACCAAATATCCTAGAAAAGGAAGAGATTGGCATTCAAACAGACATTTCTCAATTTTGGCATAGAGTTGGTTGTCACGAAGTCTCTGAAGAACCATACGGACATGCTGGCGGTGTTCTTCTAGATTGGCAGAAAAAATTAGGATATCGTCCAGATATACAACAACACAGGAGTATAACAGATCACGAAAAATTTCATTGACAAAGTCTTGGAAGACGGCAGGGGCATTGCACAGTCCAAAGGGCATGACCAGATACTCAAAGTGTCCATCTCTGGTGTTAAATGCCGTTTTCCACTCGTCCCCCTCTCTGATGCGGATGAGGTTATAGGCGCCTCTTAAGTCCAATTTAGTGAAGATGTGGGCACCTTGGAGGCGATCAAAGAGTTCAGAGATGAGGGGTAAGGGGTAGCGGTTCTTAACCGTGATTTTATTAAGACCGCGGTAGTCAATGCAAGGACGTAGGGAGCCATCTTTTTTGGACACAAAGAAAAATCCGGCTCCGGCAGGAGAGGAGGATTTACGGATAAAGCCCTTTTTTAGATTCTCCTGGACGTATTCGGACATGGCAAGAGTCTCTGGGGCAGAGAGAGGATAAATTCTGCCCCGGGGTGGAGTAGTACCCGGGAGGAGGTCGATAGGGCAATCATAAGGCCTGTGAGGAGGTAGAGTCTCAGCTTGTTTTTTGCAGAAAACATCCGCGAAGTCCATATAGGCCTTAGGGAGACCGGTTACTGGAGGAACCACAGAGTTACGGCAAGGGTTACTGGGAACCGGTTTTAGACAGTTCTTGGAACAAGAGGACCCCCAACTCTTGATCTCCCCAGTGGACCAATCCAGGGTTGGGGAATGAAGTTGAAGCCAGGGAAGTCCAAGGAGAATCTCCGAGGTGCAATTGGGGAGGACCAAAAGTTCAATCCTCTCATGATGAGATCCGATGCTCATAAGAAGGGGCTCCGTGCGGAAACGTATGGTACAGTCCAATCTTTCATTATTTACACAATTGATGTAGAGGGGTCTGGCGAGACTGGTCACCGGGATGTTGAACCTGTTGACGAGAGAGGCCAAAATAAAATTTCCTGCAGATCCAGAGTCCAAGAAGGCCACTGTAGAGAAGGAGAAGGCAGAGGCAGACATCCGCACAGGCACAGTAAGACGTGGAGAAGCAGAGTAGACATCAAGGACTGTCTCACCTTTGTGCGGAGTCAGCGTACGTCTTTCCAGGCGGGGAGGACGGATAGGACAATCCCTCAGGAAGTGTTCGGTACTAGCACAGTACAGGCAGAGGTTCTCCATACGGCGTCGTGTCCTCTCTTGAGGTGTCAGGCGAGACCGGTCGACCTGCATAGCCTCCACGGCGGGAGGCACAGGAACAGATTGCAGGGGACCAGAGGAGAGAGGAGCCGAGGAGACGAAACGCCTCGTGCGAACAGAGTCCATATCTTGGCGGAGTTCCTGACGCCTTTCAGAAAAACGCATGTCAATGCGAGTGGCTAGGTGAATAAGTTCATGTAGATTAGCAGGAATTTCTCGTGCGGCCAGAACATCTTTAATGTTGCTGGATAGGCCTTTTTTGAAGGTCGCGCAGAGGGCCTCATTATTCCAGGACAATTCTGAAGCAAGTGTACGGAATTGTACGGCATACTCGCCAACGGAAGAATTACCCTGGACCAGGTTCAACAGGGCAGTCTCAGCAGAAGAGGCTCGGGCAGGTTCCTCAAAGACACTTCGGATTTCCGAGAAGAAGGAGTGTACAGAGGCAGTGACGGGGTCATTGCGGTCCCAGAGCGGTGTGGCCCATGACAGGGCTTTTCCGGACAGAAGACTGACTACGAAAGCCACCTTAGACCTTTCAGTGGGAAACAGGTCCGACATCATCTCCAGATACAGGGAACATTGGGAAAGAAAGCCACGGCAAAACTTAGAGTCCCCATCAAATTTATCCGGCAAGGATAAGCGTATCCCAGGAGCGGCCACTCGCTGCGGAGGAGGTGCAGGAGCTGGCGGAGGAGATGACTGCTGAAGCTGTGGTAGCAACTGTTGTAGCATAACGGTCAGTTGAGACAGCTGTTGGCCTTGTTGCGCTATCTGTTGTGACTGCTGGGCGACCACCGTGGTGAGGTCAGCGACAACTGGCAGAGGAACTTCAGCGGGATCCATGGCCGGATCTACTGTCACGATGCCGGCTGGCAGGTAGTGGACCCTCTGTGCCAGAGAGGGATTGGCGTGGACCGTGCTAGTGGACCGGTTCTAAGCCACTACTGGTTTTCACCAGAGCCCGCCGCAAAGCGGGATGGTCTTGCTGCGGCGGTAGTGACCAGGTCGTATCCACTAGCAACGGCTCACCTCTCTGGCTGCTGAAGATAGGCGCGGTACAAGGGAGTAGGCAGAAGCAAGGTCGGACGTAGCAGAAGGTCGGGGCAGGCAGCAAGGATCGTAGTCAGGGGCAACGGCAGAAGGTCTGGAAACACAGGCAAGGAACACACAAGGAACGCTTTCACTGGCACTAAGGCAACAAGATCCGGCAAGGGAGTGCAAGGGAAGTGAGGTAATATAGGGAAGTGCACAGGTGAAAACCCTAATTGGAACCACTGCGCCAATCAGCGGCGCAGTGGCCCTTTAAATCGCAGAGACCCGGCGCGCGCGCGCCCTAGGGAGCGGGGCCGCGCGCGCCGGGACAGAACAGACGGGGAGCGAGTCAGGTAGGGGAGCCGGGGTGCGCATCGCGAGCGGGCGCTACCCGCATCGCGAATCGCATCCCGGCTGGCAGCGGGATCGCAGCGCCCCGGGTCAGAGGACGTGACCGGAGCGCTGCAGCGGAGGGAGTGAAGCGAGCGCTCCGGGGAGGAGCGGGGACCCGGAGCGCTCGGCGTAACAGTCAGGAGGCAATAGTGGTGGATGTAATGTTGGAGGCAATAGTGGGGAGGCTGGAGGCATTGCATGTGTGGGGGGGAAGGCATTAAGCGTATATGGGTGGAGACATAAGGCATTTTGGGGGGGGTTGGGGGCATTGTTGGTGTGTGGGGGGGGGCGGAGCCATTTGGGAGGAGACAGGTGGCATTGTGTGTAAGGGGGAATCTGAAGGCATTTTACGGTGAGGCTTGAGACATTTGGGGGAAGATGAAGGCATTGTGTTTGTGATGGAGGCTGGAGGTAAAAAAAAAAAACTAGTCGTTAGGTGGATAAGGAAGGGGGTGGTCTGCTTAGGGGCAGCTCCCATAGACTTTAATGGGAGAAAAATCGGTCACACAAAAATCACTTAAAGGGGAACTTCAGTGGGAAAAAAAATGTCAAATCAACTGGTGCAAGAAAGTTAAACAGATTGGTAAATCACTTCTATTTAAAATTCTTAACCCTTCTAGTACTCAGCTGTATGCTACAGATATACTACAGAGAAATTTGTGAAGTTCTTTCCAGCCTGACCACAGTGCTCTCTGCTGACACCTCTGTCCGTGTCAGGAACTGTCAGGGACATGATTCTAATCTGGACAGTTCCTGACACAGACAGAGGTGTCAGCAGAGAGCGCTGTGGTCAGGCTGGAAAGAAATTCAAAAATTAGGATTAAGAATTTTTAATAGAAGTCATTTACATATCTGTTTAACTCTCAGGCACCAGTTAATTTGAAAACATTTGTTTTCTACTTGTTTCCACCAGAGTTCCCCTTTAACCGGTTGCTGTCTAAGGACGAGCCGGCTCGTCCTGAGACGGCAACCGTTGTATGGGACAGGCTCCCAACTTGAGCCCGCGCCATACTGGCTGGCCCCCGGCTGATTCCTGTAGCTGGGGGGCCGACGTTAATAGCCGACATGTGGCGATTACCGCGGCCAGCTATTAACCCTTTAGATCGCCGCTGTCAAAGTTGACAACAGCTTCTAAAGGGACATTTAAACCATCCCTGGTGGTCCAGTGAGGTGGATTCCCCCCCCCCCCCCCCCGCGGCGCGATCACAGGTGGGTCGATCCACTGCTGAGGAAGCCGGAGGGCTTACCTCATGTTCTGTGCTGGTTACTGCGCTGTGAATGATAAAGCCTGGCAGGACCAGGCTTTATCAATCGAACGCAGAGCACACAGATCAATGTGGTTCTATGAAACCCCATTGATCTGTATAAGGAATCTAATGATTCCTCCTAAAAGTCCCCTAAGGGGACCAAGAGTGTAAAAAAAAAAAGTTGAATAAAAAGTAAAAAAAAAAACACCCATTAACCCCTTCCTTATTAAAAGTTTAAATCACCCCCCTTTTCCCAAATTCTATATAAAAAAAACATGTAACACACAGTACGGCTACACACACAAAACACATACGGGGACATTTATTATCGTTGCTTTGGTAAGCAAGTTCTGTAGTCATTTTTTTCTTGCTATTTTTTTGCTTATGTGTGACACATTTCTCATACTATCACAGGGGGTTGATCAATTTGGCCAACATGAGCAAAAACCAATAAATCACTTTTAAATACCATTTTTTTTAGCACACATAAGCAAAAACCAAATAATGACTACAGAACACCACTTTGCAGCAATCTATATATATATATATATATATATATATATGTATATATACATGTGTGTGTATTTATTCAATTTTGTTTACCACTGATTTTTCTACCTAAATGTACTTACTCATTTTTTTTTTTTTTTTTTTGTTACTTCTTATTTCAGATTCTGGTATCCTGTGGACTCCTTCGGATTCGGTGGACTACTTCGATGACCAGCGTTTTTCTTTGCTCGATATTAATAAACTGGTTAACGAGGGCTTGTGGGGGCGTGTTTTTTTGTAATAAAATTTTTTTAAAACCTGTTGTGTTTTTTTCTAACTTTACTTAACAGGATTAGTAGTGGAAGCTGTCATATAGACGAAGTCCATTACTAAGCCGGGCTTAGCATTAGCCACAAAAACAGCTAGCGCTAACCACCAATTATTACCCTGGTACCCATGGCCACAGTGGTGCCGGGAAGAGCCGGTACCAACAGGCCCGGAGCGTCAAAAATGGCACTCCTGGGCCTAGGCGGTAACAGGCTGATGTTATTTAGGCTGGGGAGGGCCAGTAACAATGGTCCTTGTCCACCCTGGTAACGTCAGGCTGTTACTGTTTGGTTGGTAATTGGCTGAGAATAAAAATAGGGGGAACTCTATGCGTTTTTTTTTATATTTAATTATTTATTTTAAAAAAACGCATAGGGTCCCCTAAGCCAACCAAATACCAACCAAACAGCAACAGCCTGACGTTACCAGGGTGGGCGAGGACCATTGTTACTGGCCCTCCCCAGCCTAAATAACGCCAGCCTGTTACCGCCTAGGCCCAGGAGCGCCATTTTTGACGCTCCGGGCCTGTTGGTACCGGCTCTTCCCGGCACCACTGTGGCGTTGGGTACCGGGGTAATAATAGGGGGTTAGTGCTAGCTGTTTTTGTGGCTAATGCTAAGCCCGGCTTAGTAATGGACTCCGTCTATAAGACAGCTTCCACTACTAAGCCTGTAAAGTATGGAAAAAACACAACAGGTTTAAAAAAAAAATTATTACAAAAAACACTCCCCCACAAGCCCTCGTTAACCATTTTATTAAAATCAAACAAAGAAAAACGCTGGTCATCGAAGTAGTCCACCGAATCCGAAGGAGTCCACAGGATACACGGATCTGAAATGAGAAGAGAGAAAAAAAATGGGTTAGTACATTTATTATCACCTGCTCGCTCATCTCCCGCCCCGCACGACTACAACTCCCAGCACGCCCTTACAGTAAGGACATGCTGGGAGTTGTAGTTAGGTGGTGCAGGAGATGTGTGGGCAAGTGACAAGCTTGTCCCCTGCCCCCAGCTGCAGGACTACAACTCCCAGCATGCCCTTACAGTAAGGACATGCTGGGAGTTGTAGTCCTGCAGCAGGGGGCAGGGGATAAGCTTGTCATTCGCCTGCACTGCACAACTACAACTCTGAGCATGTCCTTACAGTAAGGGCATGCTGGGAGTTGTAGTCCTGCAAAGAGAGACACACAGAGAGACACACACAGTCAGAGAGACACACAACACACTCACAGACACACACACAGACAGAGAGTCACACAGAGTCACACACACACAGAGTCACACACATTCACACACACACACACACACACACACACACATATAGAGTCACACATAGAGTCACACATACATAGTCACACACACACAGTCACACACAGATAGTCACACACAGACAGAGATAGAGACAGACAGAGAGACAGACACACACACTCACCCATCCAGCGCAGTGCTCCTTCTCTCCGGGCGCCCTGCGAGTGACGTCACTGACCGAGAGACGTCATGCCGGCGCAACCGGAGACGTGGGAGCGGAGGCCGGCGCAACCGAGGACGTGGGAGCGGAGGCCGGGCACAGTGCAGGTGAAGGCCGGAGGGGGGGGGGGATTTGGGTGTTACGGACAGGCCCAGCGGAGGTGAAAGCCGTGGGGGGTGCTGATGGACCCCCCCGACAGACTCTTATATCCCCTAATGTTATATCAATGTTCCGGTCGGGTCCTGTGATTGGCTGCTGGTCCTGGCCAATTACAGGACCCAGCGGGAAATGTGAAATGACAGCAGGGGATTTAGGAGTCTGCGGCGCCGGTATATGTTATAAGGAGCCTGGGCTGACATTACAGTGCAGCCGCCCGGGCTCCTCATTCTGCCTCCCCGCTACCCTCACTTAATAATGATTGGGACACTGATATACATCCCCCCCTTGTCTCCCGCCCGCGCCGCTCAGCTCCCGCTGCTACAAGACTACAACTCCCAGCATGTCCTCACTGTAAGGGCATGCTGGGACTTGTAGTCTTGCCACAGTTAGCAGACAGATGGAATTTGTGTGGTGCTGGCAGGTGAGAGGGGGGGATGTAAATCACTGCAGTGTCCCTGTAGCAAAGTGAGGGTAGCGGGGAGAAAGTATGTCGGAGCCCGGGCGGCAGTAGCTTTTCCTGATCCATGTTGGAGCTGGAGTAAATATAGTCAATTTTTACGGCCGTTGCAACATTTTACTGCGCAGCTGCGACTGTCGCAGTTAATAAATACCTGACTAAAGCAAATCCATTTTGAAAAATTTACTACGTAAGCAAGTTTGAATTTTCTTGCTTTTCTTGTTCTTCACACAAATTGTCGCATGAAAACACACGTAGTCGCAGTTGCGACAATTTTGCGACAATTATAGTAAAGAAAACCTGACTAAACCCCTTGATAAATGTCCCCCCATACACTTACAGCTCTTACAGACTTCCTTAAAGGGATTATCCAGGAAAAATGAGATCAGTTGAGATCAGAATGTGAGGTTGGGATAGGAGGACGGGATATGAGGAAGGGATATGAAGTTGAGATATTAGGTCAAGATATGAGGACTAGAACTTCCTCCTATGTTGCCTTTCCTCCCCCACAAGGATTAGGTAGGAAAAACCGGGCAATGCCGGGTAACTCAGCTGATATATATATATATAGACTAGCTTAGTACCTGGCGTTGCCCGGTTTTTCCTACCTAACCCTTGTGGGGGAGGAAAAGCAACACAAGATATTCTGTCCTCATATTCCAACCTCATATCCCGTCCTCATATCCTGACCTCACATCCTGCCCTCATATCCCGTCCTCTGGTGGGGCTGAGCTGTGATGAAGAGATTGTAGGGTAAAAATAGAAGGTGGCAGGGTTTTGTGGAAGTGGGCATGACTTGCAAGCCGGACCAATGCACAAACAGGGTAGAAAATAAAAGGAGTGTGGTTTAAATGGTGGGTGTGGCTTTGTGAGATGGGGTGTGGCCGGACTGACACACTCACCAGGAGATGCAGAGCAGAGCTCATGGAGTAAGATACTGGAAGTCCTATATACTTGCATGGGACTTAAATGGGCACTGTCATGAAATAAAAAAAATTGATATGTTGTAGTACTTAAGTACTACAACATATCTCTAATATACTTTAATTTAAAAAAGTGATTTTAAAACAGTTTAAAATCACTTTTAAATTCGGCCACTAGGGGTCGCCCTCCTAGTGGCCGAATGCATTCGGCAGTGACGTCACTAGTGAATTTCGACTCATTGAAGCCTGGCAATGAGTCGGAATTCACTCACTGCGGTGCTCGCTCCCGCCTGTCAATCAAACAGGCGGGAGCGAGCACTGAGAACAGAAGAAGCGCGCATTGGCTCCCCTGCTCCCTGGCCTTGCACACCGGCCCCGCCTCCCGGCATCCCTTCGCTGCTGTCCTGCCCGTCGCTGCACTGTCCTGGTATGTCTGGGGGGTGGGTTCGGGTAGCGGGTGTTCGGGTAGCGGGGTTCAGGGGAGGGATAGCGGGGTTCAGGGGAGGGGTAGCGGGGTTCGGGTTGCGCCGCGGCCATGTATTGTTTTTAACACAGTGTGCCTCCAGTTTTTCCCCACTACAACTCCCAGCATGCCCTGACAGCCAATAGATGTCAGGGTAAGCTGGGAGTTGTAGTGGTGAAACAGCTGGAGGCACCCTGTGTAGATGAACTAAGGGCGGAAGTCCCCCCCAGCAGGCATCAGTGACGTGGTGCCTGGTGGGGAAGTCTGCCTGGTAGTGAGCACGCTACCAGGCAGACAAAACTTCATTTTTTTATATAGTAAAAAAAAAAATTAGGCAGGGAGGAGGTTAGGGATAGATGGGAAATAGGCAGGGACAGAGAGGGGGAAAAAAAGGGATGGTGGGAGCTACCCTTTAAGACAAAAAAAAACCATCCTTCACGTAAGGGGGTAGGTTAGGGTTAATTTATCTATCATATATATTTTATTGGTAAAGAAAAAATAGGTTTGTGAGATGTACTCTATCTGTTTGTGGTGACTGAGAACTTCAGTCAAGGTATAATCTCCTATATACCCAAATGGCAATTAGTACGAGAAAGGAAAAAAGGTGACTGGTTCTCTAGGTCTATGGGGATTACTATAGTGATTTTCTGGTGAGATTGGGTGGTGGAGCGGTAGGGTGTTGTCAGTGTGTCTGTATATATGGGATGATGGTTATGGTAGAGTGTTATATATTGTGAATGTGATATGTATGGTAATGAATGTACTAGAGTGTATGGCGGTGTATGAGATACGTTGAAAATGTATGACAGTGTGTGTGAGTGTGTGTGTATGATGTGTGTATGGCTGAGGCGTGTATGTTAGTGTAGCTGTGATAGAGGTTATGTGTGATGGATGAATGTGAAGAGGACAAAGAGGAAAAATAAAAGAGGAAAAAATAATAATAATAAATAAATAAATAAAAAATAAAAAAATAAAAAGGGGAGAGAGAAAGAAGGAAAAGTGGAATGGTTTGTACTTGGATGCTTAAACAATTTATTTGTTATAAAATGACATACAATATATGGAAAAAAGTGCTGGGCCCTAGCACTTATGTTTTCCAATACACAATAAAAAATAATAATCAATAAAAAACAAATTAATAAATATAGTAATACACTGATAATACCAAGTCAAATAATTATACCCAAGAGTCAGTATTCAATAGCCATAAAGTCAATAGTTGAAAGCACTGGACAGAAGCTCTGCTTCTCAAGTAACTGATGTTAATATTCACGTATATTGGCCAGTATGTCCCACTGGACCATGTACCCAATTGGCCAATGCACAGTATCGGTGCTGCGACCGAAAAGAGGTTAGTAAGTTATCCACGGTACTGCGACCGTATTTATGCAGTGTCTCCAATGCAAAGGTGAAAGAAACAATCGATTGTAAAGTGAAACAAAGTTATGGATATAGCGGTACTGCGACCGTGGGGACAATCTCGTCCCGTAGAAACACTGTATCCGATAAAGCAATATTGCGGCTGTCATATGAGAAGGATACAAGCCTGTAGTAGTATAGCTGTTGGCGGTGCTGAGACCGTGCTGGATACAGCAGAGCGGGAAAGCCGCAGCATGTGCTGCGGTCCCGTGGTGGGACAAACAGAGGAGGCTCCAGCAGTTGCAAATATAGGTAAGCAGATAACAGGGAGAAGATGTCAGGTACTATGTACCGCTCACCCGGTGCTTCCTGTAGCTTCTGCAGTGTCCGTCCTCTCTGCAGGTGAAGAAATTATGCTGTACTGGCCAGCGGTGACCGGAGCTGATGGTGATGGGCGCGTGTGTGGTCCCGTGCGTGCTAGGATGATTTCCTTGGTCTGTGCTTAGCCTCAGGGTTAGATTAGTTGTTACAGTGCTTGAGAGTAGTAGTGCTTGACTTGGTATGTTAGGACTAGACGCGTTTCGGACCTGCTAGGTCCATCCTCAGTACTGCAACACTGAGGATGGACCTAGCAGGTCCGAAACGCGTCTAGTCCTAACATACCAAGTCAAGCACTACTACTCTCAAGCACTGCAACAACTAATCTAACCCTGAGGCTAAGCACAGACCAAGGAAATCATCCTAGCACGCACGGGACCACACACGCGCCCATCACCACCAGCTCCGGTCACCGCTGGCCAGTACAGCATAATTTCTTCACCTGCAGAGAGGACGGACACCGCAGAAGCTACAGGAAGCACCGGGTGAGCGGTACATAGTACCTGACATCTTCTCCCTGTTATCTGCTTACCTATATTTGCAACTGCTGGAGCCTCCTCTGTCTGTCCCACCACGGGACCGCAGCACATGCTGCGGCTTTCCCGCTCTGCTGTATCCAGCACGGTCTCAGCACCGCCAACAGCTATACTACTACAGGCTTGTATCCTTCTCATATGACAGCCGCAATATTGCTTTATCGGATACAGTGTTTCTACGGGACGAGATTGTCCCCACGGTCGCAGTACCGCTATATCCATAACTTTGTTTCACTTTACAATCGATTGTTTCTTTCACCTTTGCATTGGAGACACTGCATAAATACGGTCGCAGTACCGTGGATAACTTACTAACCTCTTTTCGGTCGCAGCACCGATACTGTGCATTGGCCAATTGGGTACATGGTCCAGTGGGACATACTGGCCAATATACGTGAATATTAACATCAGTTACTTGAGAAGCAGAGCTTCTGACCAGTGCTTTGAACTATTGACTTTATGGCTATTGAATACTGACTCTTGGGTATAATTATTTGACTTGGTATTATCAGTGTATTACTATATTTATTAATTTGTTTTTTATTGATTATTATTTTTTATTGTGTATTGGAAAACATAAGTGCTAGGGCCCAGCACTTTTTTCCATATATTGTATGTCATTTTATAACAAATAAATTGTTTAAGCATCCAAGTACAAACCATTCCACTTTTCCTTCTTTCTCTCTCCCCTTTTTATTTTTTATTTCTTTATTTATTATTATAATTTTTTTCCCTCTTTGTCCTCTTCACATTCATCCATCACACATAACCTCTATCACAGCTACACTAACATACACGCCTCAGCCATACACACATCATACACACACACTCACACACACTGTCATACATTTTCAACGCATCTCATACACCGCCATACACTCTAGTACATTCATTACCATACATATCACATTCACAATATATAACACTCTACCATAACCATCATCCCATATATACAGACACACTGACAACACCCTACCGCTCCACCACCCAATCTCACCAGAAAATCACTATAGTAATCCCCATAGACCTAGAGAACCAGTCACCTTTTTTCCTTTCTCATATATATTTTATTGACATAAAAGTAACATGTGTACTAAGTTTCATCAAAATATCTCCAACCATTTGGAAGTTATGCTGGAGCATACATTTTCCATAGACTTGCTTGGGACTTTAAAAACCCCGACCGTCACAAATGGGGGTAGGTAAGGGTTAATTTATCTAGTCTATGTCTGTTGTTGACATATAAGTAACATTTCATTACCAGTATTTTTGTTAATATTCATATTACTATTACTATAAATTAACCTTAACCTCTAAATCCCTAAATATTAATTCTTATAACAATAATGTTTTAATCACCTGTTCTTGCTGTTGATGGTGTTATAGCAGAACATTGACAGGCCAAAGTCAAGGCAGTTCAAAAAGCGAAGTCCATTCATCAAACCAAGGTCACTATGATGTTACTTATTGCTCTCTACAGGTCACTTAACCATTGCACTTTTCTGTGGTGATCTTGCCCTGCAAAGATGACATCTCTGAAAGCAGTCTCTTTCAATCTCCAGAAAGGACTTACGTTCAATCGCTGTCATCAGCATGGCCCTTAAAGGGGTACTCCGGTGAAAAACAATTTTTTTTTATAAATCAACTGCTGCCAGAACGTTAAACAGATTTGTAAATTACTTCTATTTACAAATAAGTACTGGAAGAATTAAGAAGTAATTAAATACTTAGTCATTTACAAATCTGTTTAACTTTGTGGCACCAGATGTTTTTAACCAGATTACCCCTTTTAAGTTTTCAAATGCCACATAATTTAAAGGGACACATAGCAGAGAGTCATTCAGAGGTCTTGCAATCGTTGTAATGCATGATGGTACAACATAGTCAGATAATCTGTCGAGCAATGAGACCTTTAGCTCACCTGCTGTTATGGTGGACTTTGGTACTAAATATTCCCATAAAATGTTTTTGCTGCACCGATGTTGGATGTGGATGGTGCTTGTGGTCTTTTTCGAGTCTTTATTTGAGGTTCTGTAGAAGATAACTGTAGTACGTGGCACATTAGCTTTTAATGTCATCTTAATATGTCCAAGTAATCCAGTTTGGCCTGAGTTCTGGCTTCATGGCTGCCACCTTGCATGCTATAGATGTCTCAGGGGCTAGTTTTTTACCTGCAGCCCCTGTTGTAGACACTTGGCTTCATCCAACTTAACAAACACAGGAGGAAGTCTGTAGGGTTAATATAATAAAACCATACATGTTTTTAATTTAAAAAAAAGAGAAAAAAAAAGGTATAATAACTATGTATAAATATATCAGGGGACAGTACAGAGATCTCTCCCATCATCTATTTATACCCAGGACATTACCTATAACAAGGGGGCATCCTCTACATTAAGAAGAAAGAAGGTTTCTACACCAGCACAGACGGGGGTTCTTTACTGTAAGAGCAGTGAGACTGTGTAATTCTCTGCCTGAGGAGGTGGTCATGGTGAACTCTGTAAAAGAATTCAAAACGGGTCTGGATGCATTCTTGGAGACTAATAACATAGCTGGTTATGTATTCTAGATTTATAGGGACAGAATATTGATCCAGGGATTTATTCTGATGCCATATTTGGAGTCGAGAAGGAATTTTTACCTCTAGTATGAGGTTTTTTTTGCCTTCCTCTGGATCAACACAGTAGGGACTCATTAGGGTTATAGGTTGAACTTGATGGACTCTGGTCTTTTTTCAACCTTATGAACTATGTTACAATAATTTAAGGATCTGGTCTGGGGTAACAGGGTAAGGCGTTCCACTTGTTTTTAAGTGACATGTCTCTTGCCACTTAGGTGGTCACCAGTTTTTAACATGACCCATTAAACGTTAGGTTTTACACTGATTATTTTCTCCAAAGGGAGCTGGATCTATCCCTTTTCACCATTTTAAGTTTCCACTTGGTTTTTTTTTCTGGCAGTTTTTGGATATCTGCCATTGCAGTTTTTGAGCCAAAGTCAGAAGTGGATTCATAAGGGAGGAGAAGTATAAGTCCTTCTAGAGATGAGCGAACTTACAGAGTAAATTCGATTCGTCACAAACTTCTCGGCTCGGCAGTTGATAACTTTTCCTGCATAAATTAGTTCAGCTTTCCGGTGCTCCGGTGGGCTGGAAAAGGTGGATACAGTCCTAGGAGACTCTTTCCTAGGACTGTATCCACCTTTTCCAGCCCACGGGAGCACCTGAAGGCTGAACTAATTTACGCAGGATAAGTCATCAACTGCCGAGCTGAGAAGTTCGTGACAAATCGAATTTACTGTATGTTCGCTCATCTCTAAGTCCTTCCTTTATATGTCCTATTCCTTTTTGAATACACTTCTGGCTTTGACTCAAAAACTTCAGTGGCAGAAATCCAAAAACTGCCAGAAAAAAGCCAAGTGGAAACTTAGCCTTAGGGTGCATTCCCACAGGGCGTATACGCAGCGTCAAAATTTATGGCAGCAGCGGGAAAAACGCTGCGTATTCCTCGCTCTCTATACACACAGGGCTTTCCGGCGGCAGCCCTATGTGTGCAGTGAGTTTTGGAGGTGGAGCCGCGCGTCACTGACACGCCGGCACACGGCCCCGCCTCCAAAACTCACTACACGCATAGGGCTGCCGCCGGAAAGCCCTGTGTGTATAGAGAGCGAGGAATACGCAGCGTTTTTCCCGCTGCTGCCATAAATTTTGCGCAGCGTCAAATACGCTGCGTATACGCCCTGTGGGAATGCACCCTTATAGTGCAAAGCTGTTTGTTAAACTGTTACTAGAGGAAACACTTGTGGACTAGGTAGATTTTTTTATGCAACTTTGCAGGCAAGTGTGTACTTGCTTTTACTTTAACATAAATATTCCATATACCATATATATATGGTAAATATTCATACTTGGGGTTTTGCGATGGGGCCAAGCCTTTCCCAGTTACACCTCTGCGGCATAGTAATGTTTTCTGGCCAGATCATCCTCTATTGCAGTGGTCTTCAACCTGCGGACCTCCAGATGTTTCAAAACTACAACTCCCAGCATGCCCGGACAGCCGATGGCTGTCCGGGCATGCTGGGAGTTGTAGTTTTGAAACATCTGGAGGTCCGCAGGTTGAAGACCACTGCTCTATTGTGTTGCATGATACATAGCCTATAATGTAAGTGCCAGATCTAGCAGTAAGACGCACCAAATGAGATGGAACACAATCAAAAGGGAATTTGTGAGCTCCATATATCCAATTAGTATACAGTACATTATTCCACGAATATATATACAGAACATCAACTGCAGGGAATCTGAGTTTTATACATTGGCTGCTCACTGACGTTATATATTCCCAATGGTTTGATATGTTTTATGCTTTGGCTACACATTGAATATTAACCACTGATTGAATATTAACTATAAAGTGACACCTGCAGTCCACAAGATTGCAGACAGTTTGGGTGTATTCACACAGTGCAGTTGTAAAGTGGTTAAAACTGCTTCAAAACTGCATTCGATAAAATGCATGCAGTTTTACCATGATTTGCCTCAATTTTGTAATGCAATAATTGACCGCATATTTTTTACAGGTGAAACATGTCAAATAAATGTGTTTCACCGGTAACATCTTTTCAGCAATTTGCAGCGATTTATTGTTATATCACATATTATTTTATGTGTTTAACTGCATTTCAACCAGTGTATCCCTATGTGTCCGCAAAATGACGTACGTCTTTGAAGTGAACGCAGAAATGGTGTTAAATGGCTGATATAAGCGGTCAGGACTCGCCTGTAATGCCGGACAGCGACGATCGTGCCCATACCCATTATTAACCCTTTAGATCGCGCAATCAAAATTTATCCTGGGATCTAAAGTGTAAAATTCCTGATGCCGGTGGGTTCGGGGGGGATTTGATCGGGACCGATGCGGGGAAATCACAGGGTCCTGTTCAGCTGGGTAGACCATTGGTGGTCACTTGCCCTCCTCTGTGCTGACCAATCATCTCTCCAAGTATACAGGCAGCCTGTGAAAGTGAAGCGCCCATAATACTGATCAGTGCTTTGCCTATGGCATAGCCTTGAACAGTGTATGCAATCATAAGACTGCATGTAATAGTGAAAAAATAATAATATAATACAATGTTAGTGAAACCACACAGCAAATGGCATAGACGTAAAAAAATACCAGTCAGAACTGCTGATTTTCGCTCACCTCCTATTTCAGAATTTTTTTTTTTATAAAAAGTGATCAAAAAGACTCATCAAAACAAAAATAGTACTGAAAAAACGTTAGATCACGGCGTAAAAAATAAGCACCCAGACAGCCCGGGGTACAGAAAATTAGGGGTCAGAAGAGGACAATTTTAAAGGGGTACTCCACTGGAAAACATTTTCTTTTAAACCAACTGGAGTCAGAAAGTTAAACAGATTTGTAACTTACTTCTATTAAAAAATGTTAACCCTTCCAGTACTGATCAGCTGTTGTATACTACAGAGGAAGCTGTTGACACCTCTGTCTATGTTAGGAACTGTTCAGAGTAGGAGAAAATCCCCATAGCAAACCTTTCCTGCTCCGGACAGTTCCTGAAATGGACAGAGGTGTCAGCAGAGAGCACTGTGGTCAGACAGAAAAGAAATTAAAAAAGAAAAGACTTTCCTCTGGAGCATTCAGCAGTTGATAAGTACAGGAAGGATTAAGATTTTTTAATAGAAGTCATTTACAAATCTGTTTAACTTTCTGACACCAGTTGATTTAAAAGAAAATGTTTTCCAGTGGAGTGCCCCTTTAAGCATACCCATTTATTAAAATTAGTAACACCCAATTGAAATCAAGCATTTTTTATTTTAATTTCAATTTTACAACAAATATTTTTTTTAATGGAAAAACGTATGATGTCATTACAAAGTACAATTGGTCCCACATAAAACAAGCCTTCATATGGCACAGTAGGTGCAAAACGGAAAGAGTTATGAATTTTAAAATGTGAGGAGAAAAAAAAAAGATGAAAATTTGCTGCATCATTAACGTCAAAGCAACGCTGTGTTCACCAATGTGTTCTTATGTCACATGATCATTATCTACAAACTGTAGATCATTTTAAAAACAAGATAGATTCTCTGGGGCCCATGAAGAGAGGGGGCCCTGACCTGGATGGTCCCTTTCCTATTAAAGGGCTAGAAGCTGTGCAGGACTCCTCTCTCCAGAGAAACTGCATTGTGAGCAAACAAAGGTATTGGTAATGGCCTTAAAGTCATGGGGTGGTCAAAAAAGACCACCCCATTCTGCCCTAGGTAGCAAAACTCTATAATGGGGAGGGCAACTTTGGTTGGAGTCTCTTGTTTTTTATGATTTGCTGCTGTTTTAATACTTGTCCTGAATGCACCATCAATGACCATTAGTAATGGACTCAGTTACTAGCTGGTTCAGCAAACTTTTGCAACAGTAATTACAACCGAACCTTTCCCATTAATGCCATGTTTTCACTTCAGGGTTGAGGAATTTTAGCTTTAGCAAAATGGCAAGAAATGGCCTTAAAACCATATCTAAAGTCTCAGGAGTCCAGCTAATAGCAGACAACCTGTAGTAAGTGATTTTAATGGGGCACTCTGGCCCTGAGACATCTTATCCCCTATCCAAAGGATAGGGGATAAGATGTCTCACTGCGGGGGTCCCACTGCTGGGGACCCCCACAATCTTGTATTCAGCACCCACCTGTTTGAGCTGCACACCGCGGTGCCAAATCACAAACAGCCGGGTGGCGACCACGGGGCCGGAGTATCGTGATGTCACGACTCTGCCCCCTGTGTGACTTCACCCCCCGCTATGCAAGTCTGTGGGAGGGGGCGTCACGACTCCGCCCCCGTGTGACGTGACCCCCCGTCCCCGCTATGCAAGTCTATGGGAGGGGGCGTGACGCCCCCTCCCATAGACTTGCATAGCGGGGGCGGGGGTGACATCACACGGGGCGGAGTCGTGACGTCACGATACTCCGGCCCCGTGGTCACCACGGTTTGTGAACTGGCACCGCGGCGTGCAGCTCAAACAGGTGGGTGGCGAATACAAGATTGCGGGGGTCCCCAGCGGCGGGACCCCCGCGGTGAGACATCTTATCCCCTATCCTTTGGATAGGGGATAAGATGTCTCAGGGCCGGAGTACACCTTTAAATGATGTTGCTGTCGTGTAAACTTGATTTGGCTACTCATGAATCAGGTGTATAGATGACAAGAACTCCAGAAAGAAATACAACATGTGGAGCATACAGCAGCTGATAAGTACTGGAAGGATTAAGATTTTTAAATAGAAGTAATTTACAAATATGTTTTGTGGCACCAGTTGATTTTAAAATATTTGTTTTCCACCGTAGTACCCCTTTAAGGTCCCCTAGGTCTGCCTAATAGGATGTCTGATGTGTTATGCTGGCAAGTATAAATACTGTGCAGTTTAAACAGCAAATCCACAGGTTTTTTTTTGTTTTTTTTCATTTTATTGGTGTTTACTGTGCTGCATAAATTACAAGGTAACTTTATTATTTGACTCTATTATGTTTTATTAAGTTTGCACAATAAAAAAATTTATATTTACTTGTGTATCGCCATATTCTAAGAGCCACAACTGTTTTAATGGACCGAGGTGTGTAAGGGCTTGGCTTTTGCAGCATGAATGGAAGTTTTTATCGACACCATTTTGTGGGTGTATATTATTAAAGGAAACCTGCCACCATGATAATGATGTGCAATCTGCAAGCGTCATGTTATACAGCTGCTGACTCTCTAGCCACCTCTCCCTTCTCTCTGTCGACTTTTGGAGAGATAATGAGGAGAAAAGTAGCCTAATAAGTGGAGAAAGAGGCATTTTCCTCTAATGATACATTACAAATTTCTTATATTTGCCTATACTATTGCTTTATGCAACACCATAATCTCTTTCCTGGTCAATGTTTGCAGGGAAGCAGGGTGCTATATCCTACTTAAAGAGGCCACAGTCATTATGGAATACTGTACAAGTCATTACAGTAACTTTTTTTCTGGGATTTTGCTCCCCAAAAGCATTGATAAGCCTTGAATGCCCATTAGGCTAAGTTTCCACTTGGTTTTTTTTCTGGCAGTTTTTGGATATCTGCCACTGCAGTTTTTGAGCCAAAGCCAGAAATGTACTCAAAAGGAATTGGACATATAAAGGAAGGACTTACACTTCTCCTCCCTTATGGATCCACTTCTGATTTTGGCTCAAAAACTGCATTGGCAGATATCCAAAAACTGCCAGAAAAAAAAAGACAAGTGGAAACTTAGCCTGACCCTGTCACTGATCCACTGGTTGTCTTAACTAGGGATTGACCGATATCGATTTTTTAGGGACGATACCGATAATCTGTGATATTTCAGGCCGATAGCCGATAACTTATGCCGATATTCCGGTATAAGTTGTCAGCTATTTCCCCCCCACCCCCCACCCGACCCCACAGAAGCCACTGCAGATCAATGATTTAAAGCTGGCGCTTTAAATCAATGAACTGCAGCAGCTTTTGTGGGGCCAGAGACCGCTGCCGCCCGCTTCTCTCCCCCTGCCTGTCCTGGGGTCCTCCCTAGTCCAACAACCACCGCCGCTGCCCCATTGCCTCCCCCATCCCCAGTTTTATAATTATCTGTTCCCGGGTCCGCGCTACTTCTGGCTCCGGCGGCGTCCTGAGCTGTCACTTTTCTCACTGACGGTGACGTTGTGTTGAGGACATCACTTGTGGTTGCGCCGCGTAGAGCGCAGGACGTCGCAGGAGCCAGAAGTAGCGCGGGCCCCGGGTACAAGTAATTATATAACCAGGGATGGGGAAAGCAATGGAGCAGCGGCGGCGGTGGTCTCTGGCTGGGGAGTGGGGGCTGTTTCATTATCGGCATATCGGCAAGTTAATTGCCAATACCGATAATGTCCAAAATCGTGAATATTGGCCGATAGTATCGGCCAAACTGATAATCGGTCGATCCCTAGTCTTAACCACTACATACTGTGACTATTTCACATGATCTAGTATAAATAAAGATATGGCACTCTCTGTGTAAATTAGTGGTGCCCGAATAGGATTCCAATCCTTCATCAAACGTAAAAAAAAATTCGGCACTCTTATGATTAGAGATTTTATTGCGCAATATTGCAATCTAACAGAATATATATGACGTTTCGATCCAAACACTGGATCTTCATCAGATATCTATAGATTGCTGCGGAGGCAGGTGCGCTATGGCCTATAGCCAGGAGAGATAGGAAGCTGGTGTTGCGATCAGGTGATGGTGTGGTGTCATTTTGGAGATATATGTTGGGAGTATTACCTAATGTATCACCATTGTAGGCCTCTGAGGTGTATGCAGTACATAGTGGGGTGGTCCATTCTATAGAAAAATGCAGTCTCTGGCACTTTCTTGGGAGCCTGTGGCTACATTTGGTTGCTCATACACCAAACATGTCTAGATATGAAGCAACATTATATCAAATATCCCTTCCTGCATTGCTTGCAGCGCCCCTAACTGAAGCAATTACAAGGGTGCAATTACATGTAATTAAATATAACAAAAAGTTTTGCCAACAGTCCTATTTAAGTATAATACTCACTTATTAAGGCACACATATGGGACATACAGTATGATGCCATTGATATAATATAACAGTATTTTCCAAATTAACCTGATATTTGAAAGAGGTTACTGGAAATCCTAATCCTCTTTACACACTGGCAGCAGGATATAAGTTGTCTCTGTGAATAGGCAGCTATGTTTGGCCAATGTTACTTGTATTTTACATTGCAAATCTCTCTGTTGGGCAAGAGCAGAAGCTTAAAACAATACAGACGCTGTATTCTCAGGTCAGCGCTGCAGAGTAGATGTCCTTAAACATGACGTGTCTTTTGCGAATCTGGATTAGCATAAATATTCTCACACATGCCAGCGCACAAGTTTAGATCACCAGGGCGTATTTATGGGGCAGGGTTTGTATACAACAGTCCAGTTACTTTCAGTTATTAAAGTTATTTATGAAATCTATTAAACTTATTTTCAATTAACCGCACAGTGTCACATAGTTTTAAGTAAAAATTAAGTAAAGTAGAGTATTAAATAAAAGTCTCCCCACTTTACATTTTATTTCATATATTTTATGTAGTTAATATAAAATATTAGTGAACAGTGGTTTGCTAATGGAGTCTCT
The DNA here is from genome assembly GCF_029499605.1 of Hyla sarda. Lineage (NCBI taxonomy): Eukaryota > Metazoa > Chordata > Amphibia > Anura > Hylidae > Hyla > Hyla sarda. The sequence continues at coordinate 126,029,697 of NC_079197.1, forward strand.
CTGAATAATTTGAGCACAATATTTAAAGTAAATCAAAGGAAATGATGATGCAAAATAGTGAACATATGGTAGTTCTTAATATTGTACTATAGTAATTGTACTTATATGTATATGTATAGCACATATGCACACACAGGACCCTAGATATACCTATATCAACCTGAATGAGGATGGCTGCACCCAGAAAACTAGAAAAATAATGCTCCATATTTGTTTTTATTTTTTGTATTTTCGTTTTTTCCTCCTCGCTCTTTTATTTTTTCATCCACAGCCCCATATGAGCATATGAGGACCTTTTTTTTTGCTGGACAAACTGTATGTTGCAGTGATGCCTTTCATTTTACAATATAATGTACAGCAAAACAAGAACAAATTCATTCGTGGAGGAAATTGAATAAAATCCACAATTTTGCAGATTTTTGGGGGTTTCGTTTTAACGCAGTACACTTAGCAATAAAACTGACATGTCATATTTATTCTGTGGGTCAATATGATTACAATGATATCCATATTTACATAGTTTTTCAATTATTCAACTAGGTTAAAAAAAAATTTTAACTTTGTTACTATGTAAGTTTATTACTCCGGACGCTGTGTGCGGGCTTCCGTGCTCGAGGCCGCCCCCTCGTGGCGTCACGCCCTCCCCCTTGTGACGTCATGCCTGCCCCCTCAACGAAAATCTATGGGAAGGGGGCGTCACAGTGGTCACGAGGGGGCGGGCGTGACATCACAAGGGGGCGGCCTCGAACACGGAAGCCCGCACACAGCGTCCGGAGTAATAAACTTCCGGACGCTGCGTGCGGAGCTCCGGAAGACAGGGCAGTGGAGAACCCCTTTACAATTGCCCTTTTTTGACCCCCATAGGGCCACTCTTGTCAGAAACCTCTTAAATGCTGCAATCGCATTAATTAAGAGATCACTGATGTCAGTCATTGACTGTGATTGTAGGATGCAGATGACAGCTGCCACTCACTGTCTATGAAGCAAGTACAGCTCATGTGTTGACTTTATAGACTCACTGTAGAATGTGACATACATGTACGTTGCTGTGTGCCAAGGCCTAGGTAGCAGCGCCTTATATGTAGGTCATATGTGGCCTAGGGGGTAAAAAGTATTTTTATTCCCTTACTAAACAGCTTATAAAAAATCAAAATGGTTAAGGATGTAGGCATTCTTGATAGGTAACAGTGGCACGCTTCGCTGGCTAGACAGGAAACTTATCTTTGTCAGCAGCAAGGATTGTAATGACAGAAATATTCATCAAATCCTCTGCAACGACAGTTTAAACCAGTGAGATTTAAATGGGCACTGTCAAAATAAAAACATTTTATATGTAGTACATCTTGGCTAAACATTAGCCATTCTAATATACTTAATAAAAATGTTATCTTCTTTTTATAGAAATCGTGGTCCCCATCCAGAACATAATCCTGTCTGGCTGCAGCTTCATCTTTGTCTCAGCTGAAGAGCAGGCATGGACAAAGTCCAGGAAGTGAGGTTGGGACTAACACTCTGTGCTCACTCCTGTCCTATCTATCAGACTCCTGTCTAAAAACAAAGAGGAGGGGGTTACCCAGCACAGCAGACTCAGCAGACTGAGGAAGCGAATGCATGGTGAGTGAGGACGGGATCAGTGATTGCCTGGGACACACCCATTCTTGAGCAGTGGATGTCAGAAAGATTAAGCAGCATAACTGAGGGCTCTGTGAGTCAAATACAGACACACTTGACATATAAAAAGACATGTAAAGCATCTGCATGACCTAGTGAGTAACATATTTAAGCATCATTTTTTCGGGTATACTTTGAACGGAATCTGTCACATTCCAAACTGCTGACACTGTTAGATGACTAGTGCATGGATACACATAGTACCTTTCATATATCTGTCTGTATATACCATACTGTAGAAAATACGTTTTATTCTCTCATGTTAAGTGTCCCAAGCCCCTGAAATGCTGAGGGAAGAAACGTCTCATCCCCCCAATCCCCCCTCCCCCCCATCTCTGTTTCTGTCTGATGGACAACCAGTATTTAGCTTACATCACCAAACCCTGTTTCCAAGTATGGTTCCTGCACTGTGCATACAAATGGTGCGCAAATGTGAGGGATTCAAGTCCTAGGGACCTTACTAACAGCTTCTTCCAATTGTCTTGTGTTATGTAGGCAGATGCTGAAAACTTACATATACAGTGATCCCTCAACTTACAATGGCCTCAACATACAATAGTTTCAACATACAATGGTCTTTTCTGGACCATTGTAACTTGAAACCAGACTCCACATACAATGCTATGGAATCTGCGAAACGTGTCAATGGCTGGAAGAACCGACCAATCAGAATGGGCATTTCACTGGTAAAGCCCCTGTATTACTGAAGTGTATACACTGACTGGTGTCTGGTAGCGCCCCCTACAGTACAGGGAGGTATTACATGTTCTGTACTCTTTACCTGTGCCAGAGTTAGCTGCTCCTTTGGACACCAGGTGCAGGCGGCTCAATTTTACAATTTTTTACGACATTGCGTGTTCTGTACAGGACCCTGAAGAAGCTCCTGTCCTCTACATAAACCAGTGTTTCCCAAAAAGGGTGCCTCCAGCTGTTGCAAAACTACAACTCCCAGCATGCCCGGACAGCCGAAGGCTGTCCGGGCATGCTGGTAGTTGTAGTTTTGAAACAGCTGGAGGCACCCTCTTTGTGAAACACTAAAATAGACAGTGATTTACAGCTCCCAGCAGATCTTTATTACTTTTATATGGAAGGATTTGCTTTATCTATATTAGTTATCTACTTATTTCTCTTTAATCCTCACTTTTTCCTATTTTTGGATGACATTTTGGTGGCTTCAGAACCAATTAGCAGGTTTCCATAGAGTTCTGGTCTCAACATACGATGGTTTCAACATACAATGGTCGTCCCGGAACCGATTAATATTGTAACTTGAGGGACCACTGGTAAAACCCTTATTTCTACATGAAATCTGCTATCCAGGTAAATTGGTCTGCCATCCTGTACCCTGCTGCTTAAAGGTGTTATATGAATGTAAATGATATATATGTAAACTGTATGCAGGGCCTATGCTGCCCAGAGAATATCTGTTCTGACATTTCACAAAAATGAGAATCTCACCCACTGCTGTAAGACATTTAGGATTGCATTTAGCTGTAGGAAACTATCCCCTATTATGCAGTATGTGGAAAAAAGACCGCCAGGGCCTCATTTCTACACTGGTTTACAGTTTATGACAAGAACCTAACTATACACTGTTGTAAAATGAAGCTATGATAACACCATATAAAGAAGTCATTACTGTAGAAACTTTCATATATTTTCTGTAAAGCTTCCCTGAAATTGTCTGTGCGGCAATATGAGGGAAATACATCATGCCCGATTCCGTAATTTACTTTTTTTTATTTTTTTTAAGTTCTTATTAGAGATGAGCGAACTTACAGTAAATTCAATTCGTCACCAACTTCTCGGCTCGGCAGTTGATGCCTTTTCCTGAATAAATTAGTTCAGCTTTCCGGTGCTCCGGTGGGCTGGAAAAGGTGGATACAGTAATAGGAGACTCTTTCCTAGGAATGTATCCACCTTTTCCAGCCCACCGGAGCACCGGAAAGCTGAACTAATTTATGCAGGAAAAGGCATCAACTGCCGAGCGGAGAAGTTCGTGACGAATCGAATTTACTGTAAGTTCGCTCATCTCTAGTTCCTATGAATTATAAATTGTTGTTTAGAAACCTTTTACAATTTTTCAATGAGAAACAGTTTGTGACTATACAATAGTCTGTAACCTGTTGATGGGATGCAGAATACTTTTTCCTTCAGCACAAAAAGAGTAACACAAATGATAAGTGTACACCCGATATATAAAAAAAATGTCTGAGGAAACTGCACCATGTTATTTGTGGGGTCCTTGGGGAGCACGTGTCCACCGATACAGTATTTGGGTGACCATTGTTCTCCTTTCTGGTCTGGCATACACTGCTACCCACAGCAACCAATCACAGCTCAGCTTTCACTTTACCACAGCTCGTTAGCTGAGCTGTGATTGGTCGCTTGGGAAATCACCCCAGTTTTTCTCTCACACAGATTGATAAATCTGGGCCGTAGGCCCAGATTTATCAGACTGTGTGAGAGAAAAACTGGAGTGATTTCCCCACAGCGACCAATCACAGCTCAGCTAACGAGCTGTGGTAAAGTGAAACCTGAGCTGTGATTGGTTGCTGTGGGGAAATCACTCCAGTTTTTCTCTCACACAGCTTGATAAATCTGGGCCGATGTCACTTATTCATTGGCCCTCATTTACTATTCTAAACCCGACTTGTTTTGTCGGGTTTTTTTGTCGCATCTTTGTCTGCGCCATGTCGCAGACATCCTGCGCCAGTCTGCGACACGATGCGACATTTTTTCCCGACGGACCCGATGTGGATTCTCCCAAACCCGAAAAAGGGGCGTAACCCGACATTTCTGAGCTTTCCCACGTATTTATAAAGGTTTCCAACCCGAATTTGTTGAATTGTTGTGGATTTTTTCCCGACAGCTCAGAGGAGTTGGAAACCAAAACCAACAAAACCCACGTGCGACAAACAAGATGCGACATAATAATAAATACCAGGGGAAAAAAGCAGTCGGGTAAGAATGCAAGATAGACTTACAACCCGATTTTCTTAGTAAATGAGGGCCATTGACTTACTATTTGCTACCTGACTACTCACAAGTGTTATTTCATATATCTACTATTATATGTTTTTTGTGAGATCTGTGTTTATCATTGCTATATTGGACATTGCTCCCTGCTGTTGTTCTTGAGCTGTTTTAAATGTTTTTCTCTGTGTTTTGCTTAGATAAGCAGATTTATCAAGTCAGATCGCTTCTTTCATTTTTTAATGGGCCTCTGAAAAATAAAAGAAGCGATCTGATTGGTTGCTATGGGCAACTGGACAACTTCATTCCTGCTTAGGTTTTTGATAAATCTCCCCCTGTATCTTTTTATATATTGTGTTTTTTTTGTGTGTTGTAAATATTGCAGTTTGATACACCTAGGCTAAGCTGTCTTATATTTTTGCGGAATTTGGCTGCAGAATCCTATTGAAGTCAATAGGGCTTGATTTTCTGTGCAAAAAGCGGAATTTGTGCAAAATTCACACGGATTCTGTGCAAAATCTGACTTTCGCATTTAATAAAGTCCACCTTTTAATTGGAACTGCGAAATCATGTGGAATTCATGCAGAAATTGAGCCCGAATTCCGCAAATGCTTGAAAGATGTGGAATTCTGACCAAATGAATGCGGATGCAGAATTCAAGAATCTATGCGGCAATTCTGTCACGTCAAAACAGACTTAGTGGAACCCATTGTGCCATTATTTGGTCGAGCCCCCTATTTCATGCATAGTTAGACTTGTTTTCCCTTCATCTTTACTATTTTGGGTTTAGATCAGCGCTGTTGGCCACAGAAGTGATTTGGCTTAGAATATACACAGAAGTGACACCATAACATAACTTACTGTGTAGGTCTTTCCCAGCTTTGTGTATAGGGACAGAACTTTCTATCAAGCGGAGACAGAAAATGTTAATAAGAACTGATTTATGACAGGTGGGAAAGAAGCCGGGGAGATGGCCTCCTAGACACTTCCCCGCTGCTACAGCTGTTGGAAACTACAGTCTTTTGTAATACGGAAACCTCTGGGGATTTGATGCTGCCTCTAGTTTGGATAGCATAAATATACCAACAGAATCCCTTTAAGGCCTCGTCCACACTGTGGACCTTCCGCCGGCAGAATTCTGCTGCAAAATTGTGTTTGCAGCAGAATTCCAATGTAATTAATCGAATCTTGCTGTTCTGTTCAGATTCCGCAGTAGAACATATTCATTCAAAGAAGTAGGGCAGTGAAATTTAACTTATCCTCTATCCAAAGAATAGGGGGATAAGTTATAATTCGTGGGGGGGGTCTGACCGCTGGGACCCCCAGTGATCTCCTGAAGGGGCCTGGCAGTCTGTTGGAAGTGGCTGTTTCAACCCCCGCAGAAAGCCGTGGCCGACATGCCCCCTCCATGTATCTCTATAGGATACATGAAGGGGGCGTGTCGGCCGCCGCTTCCTGTGGGGGTCGGTAAGCCCCCTCTTGGCAGACTGCCAGGGCCCCAATCAGGAGGTCGCGGGGGGTCCCAGCGGTCAGACCCCCCCCCACGATCTATAACTTATCCCCCTATCCTTTGGATAGAGGATAAGTTATATTTCACTACAGAACTCCTTCAACCCGATAACAACCATGGACATCTATGCTCGTCCAATGGCCGTTACCGGGGTATGACGCGGGCTCCCGACTCGAGCGGCTCCATTGCTCAGAATGATAGATCCTGGCAGGGCCAGGCTTTCTCAATCGAGCGCAGAGCACACAGATTAAGGGGATTGTATGTAATCCCATTGATCTGTATGAGGAATCAAATGATTCCTCCTAAAAGTCCCCTAAGGGGACTAAAAGAGTTAAAAAAAAAAGTTTTAAAAAGTTTAAAAACACACACATTAACCCCTTCCTTATTAAAAGTTTAAATCACCCCCCTTTTCCCAAATTCCATATAAAAATTATATAAACATAATAAAAATAAACATATATGGTATCGCCGCGTGCGTAAATGTCCGAACTATAAAAATATATTGTAAAAAGTGATCAAAAAGTCCAATCAAAACAAAAATGGTACAGATTAAAACTTCAGATCACAGCGCTAAAAATCGGCTCTCAAACCACCCTGTACGCGGAAAACTAAAAAAGTTATAGGGGTCAGAAGATGACATTTTTAAACGTATACATTTTCCTGCATGTAGTTATGATTTTTTTTCCAAAAGTACGACAAAATCAAACCTATATAAGTAGGGTATCATTTTAACCGTATGGACCTACAGAATAAAGATAAGGTGTCATTTTTACCAAAAAATTTACGGTGTAGAGACAGAAGCCCCCAAAATTTACAAAATTGTGTTTTTTCTTCAATTTTGTCACACAATGATTTTTTTCCCGTTTCGTCGTAGATTTTTGTGTAAAATGACTATTGTCATTACAAAGTAGAATTGGTGGCGCAGAAAATAAGCCCCATATGGATTTTTAGGTGCAAAATTTACCGTATATACTCGAGTATAAGCCGACCCGAATATAAGCCGAGGCCCCTAATTTTACCCCAAAATCCCAGGAAAAGTTATTGACTCGAGTATAAGCCTAGGGTGGGAAATACATCATCCCCCCTGTCATCATTCAGACCCCCATCATTAACACCATCATCATCAACATCCCCCCTTCATCATCATCGCCTGTCATCATCCTACCCCCCCTCATCATCACCGCCTGTCATCATCCCCCTTTCATCATCACCGCCTGTCATCATTCCCTTGTCATCATCCCACACCCCCCCCCCCCTTCATCATCCCCTTGTCATCATCCCACACCCCCCCTTCATCATCCCCGTCATCATCCCACACCCCCCTTCATCATCCCCTTGTCATCATCCCCACCCCCCTTCATCATCCCCTTGTCATCATCCCACACCCCCCTTCATCATCCCCTTGTCATCATCCCCCCCCTTCATCATCCCCTTGTCATCATCCCCACCCCCCTTCATCATCCCCTTATCATCCCACACCCCCCCTTCATCATCCCCTTATCATCCCACACCCCCCCTTCATCATCCCCTTGTCATCATCCCACACCCCCCATTCATCATCCCCTTGTCATCATCCCACACCCCCCATTCATCATCCCCCTGTCATCATCCCCCCCTTCATCATCCCCTTGTCATAATACCACACCCCCCCTTCATCATCCCCTTGTCATCATCCCATACCCCCCCTTCATCATCCCACCCCCCCTTCATCATCCCCTTGTCATCATCCCCTCCCCTTCATCATCCCCTTGTCATCATCCCCCCCTTCATCATCCCCTTGTCATCATCTCACACACCCCCCCTTCATCATCCCCTTGTCATCATCCCACACCCCCTTCATCATCCCTTTGTCATCATCCCCCCCTTCATCATCCCCTTGTCATCATCCCACACACCCCCCTTCATCATCCCCTTGTCATCATCCCACACCCCCCTTCATCATCCCCTTGTCATAATCCCACCCCCCCTTCATCATCCCCTTGTCATCATCCCACACCCCCCCTTCATCATCCCCTTGTCATCATCCCACACCCCCTTTCATCATCCCCTTGTCATCATCACCACATGTCATCAGCCCCCCCCCCCCCCCCCCTTCATCATCACCGCTTGTCAATGTCTGATACAGTGGTGTTCAACCTGCGGACCTCCAGAGGTTTCAAAACTACAACTCCCAGCAAGCCCGGGCAGCCATCGGCTGTCCGGGCTTGCTGGGAGTTGTAGTTTTGCAACCTCTGGAGGTCCGCAGGTTGAAGACCACTGCAGCCTTCGACATCATCCAGCCACCCCCCCCCCCCTCTCACCCCCTTTAGTTCTGTACTCACCTCCGCTCGGCGGGACGTTAGGGTGCGCTGGTCCAGTGCTGCAGGACAGTCCGATGGGGAGGTCGTCCGGTGGGATAGTGGTTCCGGGCTGCCATCTTCACCGGGGGGCCTCTTCTCCACGCTTCGGGTCCAGAATAGAGGCGTAGCCTTGATGATGACGCAGAGGGACGTTGGTAATGAACGTCCCTCTGCGTCGTCGTCAAGGCAACGTTTCAAAACTACAACTCCCAGCAAGCCCGGTTTTAAAACTACAACTCACAGCAAGCCCGGACAGCCGATGGCTGCCCGGGCTTGCTGGGAGTTGTAGTTTTGAAACATCTGGAGGTCCGCAGGTTGAAGACCACTGAGGGTGGAGAGTTCACTCGAGTATAAGCCGAGGGGGGTGTTTTCAGCACGAAAAATTGTGCTGAAAAACTCGGCTTATACTCGAGTATATACGGTAAAGAGTTATGATTTTTAAAAGGTAAGGAGGAAAAAACGAAAGTGCAAAAACAGAAAAACGCTTGGTCCTTAAGTGGTTAAAGTATCCGGCGGCACTTGCTGCAAACAAACATTCAGCCAGTGGAATTTCACTGGATGAATGTCTGTTGTGTGGATGAGGCCTAAAGGGGTGTCCTATGGCATTTGGCATCAGGACATAAGCAACAGATTGTATAAGATCTGTAGGTTTTAATGGGGAGCCTGTTTAATGGGGATTTGACTGTTATTTTCCAGCACCCAAAAAGTTACTTAATTAGACCGAGATCTGGGGAATTTGGAAGCAACTTAACACATATGGCATGTTGCTGAAACCATCTAATAAAAGAAGGCTAAATCCATTAGAAAAATACTGCTGCCATAAAGTGGAGGATTGGCCTGCACAATGTTAGCAGGCGTTACCGTATTTTTCGCCCTATAAGGCGCACCGACGTATAAGACGCACCCAATTTATAGGTGCAAAATCTAAAAAAATAAAGATTCTGAACCCAACAGTGGTCTTCAACCTGCAGACCTCCAGATGTTGCAAAACTACAACTCCCAGCATGTCCGGACAGCCGTTGGCTGTCCGGGCATGCTGGGAGTCGTAGTTTTGCAACATCTGGAGGTCCGCAGGTTGAAGACCACTGGATAGGAGGTAGTACTCACCTGTCCCCGCCGCTCCGGACCCGTCACCGCTGCCCTGGATGTCGCTCCATCGCTGTCGCCGCGTCCCCGTGGTGTCCCCGACTCTCCGGACGTCTTCTTCCCCAGGATCCACGCTCTCTGTCGCCGTCATCACGTTACTACGCACGCCGCTCCTATTGGATGACGGGACGGCGTGCGCAATGACGTGATGACGTCGAAGAAGAGCGCCGGACAAGCAGGGGATCCCAGAGCAGACACCGAGGCAGGTAAGGTCATGTAAGCTGTTCGGGACGCCGCGATTTCACCGCAGCGGACCCGAACAGCCCAACTGAGCAGCCGGGTTAGTGTCACTTTCCCTTCAGACGCGGCGGTCAGCTTTGATCGCCGCGTCTGAAGGGTTAATACAGGGCATCACCGCGGGACCGCCGCTATAGGCGTGTATTCGCCGTATAAGACGCACCAACTTCCCCCCCCCCCCCCCCCCCCCCCCAGTTTTGGAGAAGAAAAATACGGTATATTGTCAGAGTAACATTTTCATGAATGCCAGGACCCAAGGTTTTCCAGCAGAACATTGTCCTGATTAGAGATGAGCGAACTTACAGTAAATTTGATTCGTCACGAACTTCTCGGCTCGGCAGTTGATGACTTTTCCTGCATGAATTAGTTCAGCTTTCCGGTGCTCCGGTGGGCTGGAAAAAGGTGGATACAGTCCTAGGAGACTCTTTCCTGGGAATGTATCCACCTTTTCCAGCCCACCGGAGCACCTGAAGGCTGAACTAATTTACGCAGGAAAAGTAATCAACTGCCGAGCCGAGAAGTTGATGACGAATCGAATTTACTGTAAGTTCGCTCATCTCTAGTCCTGATCATCACACTGCTTTTTCAAGCTTTCTTCCAACAGTGCATTCCTGTGCCATCCCCAAGTGCCAAGCGATGTGCATGCACCCGGCCGTCCACATGATGTAAAAGACATCATCAGCCCAGGCTGCATTCTTCCATTGCTCCATGGTCTAAGATATTCACATGACCAATGAAGGCGCTTTCAGTGGTAGACAGGAATGAGCCCTTGCATTCTTCTGATCTGCAGTTATGGAGCCTTTTCACAGCACAATGTGATGTCTAGTATGTTCTTACACTTTACCATCATACCCAGCAGTAAGTTCTTTACCTAAAGGGAAACAGCTGGTTCACAATTTCTGCTAGTCTTCTGTCGGATCAGACTAGATGGGCCCTTACTCCCTATGCACATGAATAACCATCAGACACTTAGTTTCCTGATGCTTCTTCATTGGTTGTCCTTTCCCGGACCGCTTTTGGTAAGTACTGACTATCGCATACAAAGAACACCTCAAAAGACCTGACACTTTAGAAATGCTCTGAACCAGTCATCTATTATTATTTGTTTCTTGTCATAGTCATTTAGATCCTAATGCTTGCCCATTTTTATTGCTACCAACTAGAGATGAGCGAACTTACAGTAAATTTGATTCGTCACAAACTTCTCGGCTCAGCAGTTGATGCCATCCTGCATAAATTAGTTCAGCTTTCAGGTGCTCCGGTGGGCTGGAAAAGGTGGATACAGTCCTAGGAGACTCTTTCCTAGGACTGTATCCACCTTTTCCAGCCCACCGGAGCACCTGAAAGCTGAACTAATTTATGCAGGATAAGTCATGAACTGCCAAGCCAAGAAGTTCGTGACGAATCGAATTTACTGTAAGTTCGCTCATCTCTACTACCAACTATCAGCTAAAACTGACTGCCATATACACCCCATGTCTTAACAGATAGCTATGTAACAAGATATTCAATTTTATTCACTTCAGCAGTTGTTGGTTTTAAGCTGTTAATGACTAAGGACATGTATACACGTCCTTGTGCCTTTAACAGTGTATGGCGCGGGCTCTAATTCCTGTAGCTGAAGGCTGCCGTTATTAACCAACATCGCCGCGGGTGACTATTAACCCTTTAGATTGCCGCTGTCATTCATAGACATGAATGGAGGGGGCATGGTGTGACGTCACGATCACGGAAGCCTGAAGGCCCAGAGGGATGCCCGGCCAGGGACCACCCACGATCAGACATGTTATCCCCTATCCTTTGGACCAGGCTTTATCAATCGAGCACAGACCACACAGATCAATGTAGTTCTATGGAACTACATATATCTGTATGCGGAATCTAATGATTCCTCCTAAAAGTCTCCCTAAGGGGACTTATAAAATGTAAAAAAAAGTTGAATAAAAGTTTAAAAAACACCTATAAACCCCTTCCATATTAAATGTTTAAATCACTCCTTTTCCCAAATTCCATATAAAAAATATGTAAACATAATAGAAATAAATAAGTGTGGTATCGCCGTGTGCGTAAATGTCCAAACTATAAATATATAATGTTAATTATACTGCATGGTCAATGGTGTATACATTAAAAAAAATACCAAAGTCCAAAATTGCGTATTTTTGGTCACTTTGTATAGTTTCTAAAAATGTATAAAAAGCAGTTAAAAAGTCCTATCAAAACAAAAATGGTACCAATAAAAACTAGAGCTCACAGCGCAAAAAATTAGCCCTCACACATCCCCAGAGTGGAGATTGGCCAGATGGTGGTAGCCAATCCCAGCTCTCAGTGGGAAATATGAATGGTGAGTGGTTGGCCGGAGTACAGAGCAGAGATGTGAGTGCAGGAGAAAGCTGCTCCGCATCGCAGGGATGAAGGATGATCGCAGTGGGTGTCAGGAGTGACACCTGCTGTGATCTGTTCTTAACTGCAGGTACTACTGCAGGTACTATAAATTTATCTCTGAAAATTAATAAAAATTTTGTTATAATAAAGATACATTTTGTTAAATACCATTTTTCCATCACTACTGTATCTTTTTTTATATATATATATTTTTTTGAATGGTACCCTACGAAATTTTATTAAAAAAGGTATCCCCATCACTTTTTTGGATCGCTAAAGTCCAAAAAAGAATAAAAACCGCCTGCAAAAACGCCAAAATTAAAACCCACATGTTGTTTTTCTTGATGTTTTTTTTACTCCTATAGCCACGATTTCAGGGGAAAAGAACGCCATAGGCTCAACATGCTGCGACTTTGCTGAAAAACACCAAAAAAGAGTGAAAAAACACCAAAAGGATTTAAAAAAAACGTAAAACTGAAAAACGCAAAGTGGAAAAAGAATTTAGCAATTTCTCATTGGCTTAAAGCTAACATCTGGTCACAGCATTTTTTGGCCAAAAAAAAACACCATGTGCAAGAATTGGCATTTTCCCCCCCAAAAAACAAGTGGAAACTTAGCCTAATGGTGATGAATAAAGGGTGCATAGAGGAAGCTGTAGTGAGGCTTATGGATGATGCAGTGCAGGAGGCTGTGGTGCAGTGTATGTGGAGTGTAGGGAACAGTAGCGATCATGGATAGAAGTGCAGTACAGGGATGCAGAGCCGGCATTAGGGAGGGGCAATCCGGCAATTGCCCAGAGCCCCCATCCCCCAGGGGGGATCCGCCACTGAACAGCCTAAGGGGGCCCCGTCACATTCGGGACATCCATGTGTCCCGAAAGATCTTTACGGGACAGAAGGATGTCCCATTTACCTTTCTGCGGCCCCGCGTTAACTTTAAAAACGCAGGGGCCCAAGGGAGGTAGCGCACGCAGGGACGTCACTGACGTCCCGTGCGTACGCCCATAGGAATGGAGGAGCGGAGCATCGAGGAGGTGGCGGACGACGCGCACATGGTAAGTTACCTTCGGCACCTCATCTTCGGTCCGCCGACCACCGATCCTGGGACCTACTGCTATGGCCTATAAGCCATAGCAGTAGATTGTGACCCCTGACCGGAGGAGCAGTGGTCGGAGCACTGAAGTGGGGCAGTACACAGGCATACAGCCTCCAGCCATACACTGTATATGGCTGAAGGCTGTATGTCTGTGGGGAAGCTATACTGCAACTAATGTGGGGGACTGTACTGCACCTAATGTGGGGAACTATACTGCACCCAATGTGGGGGAACTATATTGCACCTAATGTGGGGCAATATACTGCACCTAATGTGGGGGAACTATACTGCCAACCTAATGTGGGGGAACTATACTGCCAACCTAATGTGGGGGAACTATACTGCACCTAATGTGAGGGAACTATACTGCCAACCTAATGTGGGGGAACTATACTGCACCTAATGTTGGGGAACTATATTGCACCTAATGTGGGGGAACTATACTGCATCTAATGTGGGGGAACTATGCTGCACCTAATGTGGGGGAACTATACTGCACCTAATGTGGGGGAACTATACTGCACCTAATGTGGGGGAACTATACTGCCAACCTAATGTGGGGGAACTATACTGCCAACCTAATGTGGCGGAACTATGCTGCCAACCTAATGTGGGGGAACTATGCTGCCAACCTAATGTGGGGGAACTATACTGCCAACCTAATGTGGGGGAACTATGCTGCCAACCTAATGTGGGGGAACTATACTGCCAACCTAATGTGGGGGAGCTACAACCTAATGTGGGGGAACTATACAAAAATAGAAAATTGTACTATTCTGACCCCTATAACTCTGTATATGGGGATGTATGAGGGTCATTTTTATGGTATTTAAAGTGACCAAAAATGTGCAAATCTGGTAGTGCACTATTACGACTTTTGGGGCCCCCACTTTTGATTTTGCCCAGGGCCACGCTAAGCCTAAAACCTGCCCTGCAGGGATGCTGTTATGATGGTGAATGAAAATGCAATACAGAAAGCTCTAGTGTTGGTGAAGATGCAGCGCAAAGGGTTATAGTGAAGTGGTGATGATTGGAGGGGCAGTGCAGGAACCAGAGGTGATTATCAAAGGTGATATACATTATGATCCAGTTCAGGAATCAGCGGTGATGATACATGATGATCCAGTTCAGGAATCAGCAGTAATGATCATGATGATCCAGTTCAGGAATCAGCAATAATGATACCTAATGATCCAGTTCAGGAATCAGCAGTAATGATCATGATGATCCAGTTCAGGAATCAGCAATATTGATACATTATGATCCAGTTCAGGAATCAGCAGTAATGATCATGATGATCCAGTTCAGGAATCAGCAGTAATGATACATGATGATCCAGTTCAGGAATCAGCAGTAATGATACATGATGATCCAGTTCAGGAATCAGCAATAATGATCATGATGATCCAGTTCAGGAATCAGCGGTGATGATACATGATGATCCAGTTCAGGAATCAGCAGTAATGATCATGATGATCCAGTTCAGGAATCAGCAATATTGATACATTATGATCCAGTTCAGGAATCAGCAGTAATGATACATGATGGAGTTGCAGGAATCAGCAGTAATGATACATGATGATCCAGGTCAGGAATCAGCAGTAATGATACATGATGAATGGAGTTGCAGGAATCAGCGGTGATGATTATGATGATCCAGTTGCAGGAATCAGCAGTAATGATACATGATGGAGTTGCAGGAATCAGCAGTAATGATACATGATGATCCAGGTCAGGAATCAGCAGTAATGATACATGATGAATGGAGTTGCAGGAATCAGCAATAATGATACATGATGATCCAGTTCATGAATCAGCAGTAATGATCATGATGATCCAGTTCAGGAATCAGCAGTAATGATATATGATGAATGGAGTTGCAGGAATCAGCAGTAATGATCATGATGATCCAGTTCAGGAATCAGCAGTAATGATACATGATGAATCAGCAGTAATGATACATGATGGAGTTGCAGGAATCAGCAGTAATGATCATGATGATCCAGTTCAGGAATCAGCAGTAATGATATATGATGAATGGAGTTGCAGGAATCAGCAGTAATGATACATGATGAATGGAGTTGCAGGAATCAGCGGTGATGATTATGATGATCCAGTGCAGGAAGCTGTGGTGACTGGTTGGAGTCATACACCCAGTGACTGCAGAGTGAGCGCCATTCCCGGCCTGAGTGTGCGGTGGAGGAGCCGTGCGGGGCCGGGGCTGGGCTGTACGAGCAGTGACAGAGGCGGCAGCAGCAGCTCAGCATCCGCAGCAGGAGCTCTGACGTCACGCCTGCGGCTCCGGGGCGGCACTGCGGCCAGAGGCTGCTGACAAAAGGGGACGGAGAGCAGCGGGACACGGCGGAGAGGAGGTAAAGAGAGGGGAACCGGGGAGGAGGGGGCGGGGGAGGAACTACGTGACATCCGGACACACTGCCTCATCTGACCCGGGCCAGCACCGAGCCTGTACACAGAGAGCCGGAGCACCGTGCTGTCCGGAGAGGCGGCTCAGTGCTGGAGGAATACACCGGATCCCTATGGACAGGATTGTCCGGACATGGGGACAACAAAGACTGAGCCTGACACTGAGATCAATAAGATTGTTGTTATTATCGGCATATATACACAATAATAAGAGTATAAAGAATAATAACAGTGGATACGAAATATAAATAATAACAATAGATACATAATAATATGTATAATAATAATTACAATATAAATAATAATATCAACAGTGGATACGTAATATAAATAATAACAATAGATACATAATAATATGTATAATAATAATTACAATATAAATAATAATAACAGTGGATACGTAATATAAATAATAACAATAGATACATAATAATATAAATAATAATAATTACAATAGAAATAATAATATCAACAGTGGATACGTAATATAAATAATAACAATAGATACATAATATGAATAATAATAATTACAATATATATAATAATATCAACAGTGGATACGTAATATAAATAATAGTATAAATAATAACAGTGGATACAAAATATAAATAATAACAATAGATACATAATAATATAAATAATAATAATTACAATATAAATAATAATAACAGTGGATACGTAATATAAATAATAATATAAATAATAATAACTATGGATATATAATGATAATGTTGACTAACAGGTACTAATATAAGGAAATAAAGGGGATAAACCCACCATCATACCCCATAATAAGGCTGTCACCTGCCTGTAACTCTTCTCATTGGTACCTGCTTTATTGTAAAGACATGTCCTTGGGGTGAATGTAGCAAAGTGACAGGAGGAACTATCCAGGGGGGAAATAGCCCCAATACAGCAAATGATTTGATGCGTTTTGATGGTACATAGTGTGGCTCCCCTGACCGTCCTTCATGTTTCTCTTGGGGACAAGGAAATCTGAAGACGATGTGAAAATCTCCAATAATGTGCAATGAATTATTCAGTATAGATGAGAGGATACACCGAGGACGTGTACATAAAGCTACACATCCCACAGGACACCATTATAAGGCCGGGCCAATAGGGATGGTAATATATTAGGCCCAGGGTGGACATGGCGTAACAAAGGATACATTCACAGGATGAAGTGTCCACAATGCAGTTTTATTAACCCGTCTCTCCCAGTGCTGATCCCAGAGACTGGCACAGGAAAACAGGGCTACATGCAGGTGGCTGCTGATTGGCTGTTGGCATGTAAGATCCTGTGTGAAGAGTATGGAGCAGGGCAGTACCAGGGCATAGAAGTGAAGCTGTGTATAAGGGCTCTGTGCCTGGTACATTTAAAGTGTACCTGTCATCAACAAAAACTTTTTATATGATGTAGATAATACCATTATATGTATATTTGTAATATACATTGGTTAAAAAATATGTTTATTTTTGTCCCTGCAGCTATTGCCTGTGTGTCTCTATGAGGAGTCCAAATACAGGAAGTGAGAGTGGACAAGCAGGGCTCTGTACACTGAGGACAAGCAGGGCTCCGTGCTGTGAGGCTCTGTGACATGCTACAGGCTCATACACAAGGATGATTGACAAGACAGGAGCCTGCACAGATTCCTGCTTGTCCCGCCCTCACTTCCTGTATTTGGACTCTTCATAGAGACACACAGGCAATAGCTGCAGGGACAGCATTTTTTTACCCAAAATATACATGTTTTTTAATCAAAGTATATTACAAATATACATATAATGTTATTATCTAGATTATATAAAAATGTTTTTGTTGACGACAGGTACACTTTAAATGAGCTCATTTGTACCAGTACCTACTCTGTGGGCACCAGAAAGTGATTGGAATTATGTAATTGCTGCCATGCATGCTTGTGCAATATAACGGGTAATTCTGCATGATAGGCTCAGTAGTGAGGGCAGTGCGTTGTGAGCAGGGCTGTGGAGTCGGTAGATAAATGTTCCAACTCCGCCTCCGGAGTTTTCTGTGCTTCCAACTCCGACTCCCCGACTCCGACTCCTCTGTATTAATATGTGAATGTATTTTATACATTCCTTGAAGGAAAGAAAGGCAACATACATGTCATTACCACAGGACTACTGGCTGGGAAGCCAACAGTCTACTGTATTGAACAGTTTGTGTGCTGATCTGCTGCTGAAGATAGGGCAGTGGGAGGATCCAGAAAGGGGCATTTAATATAAAACATGATTTCCCTAGTAGAATCCCATAGTCAAGTTTAAAGGGGTACTGCGCCCCTAGACATCTTATCCCCTATCCAAAGGATAGGGCATAAGATGTCAGATCGCTGGGGTCCTGCTGCTGGGGACCCCCGGGATCGCCACTGCGGCACCGCGCTTTCATGACTACACAGAAAGAGTTCGCTCTGTGCGTAATGATGGGCGATACAGGGGATGGAGCAGTGTGGCATCATGGCTCCACCCCTCGTGACATCACGGCACGCCCCCTTAATGCAAGTCTATGGCAGGGGGCGTGACGACCCACACGCCCCTTCCCATAGACTTGTATTGAGGGGGCGGGCCGTGACATCATGAGGGGCGGAGCTGTGATGTAACAATGCTCCGGCCCCTGTATTGCCCGTCATTACGCACAGAGCGAACTCACTCTGTGCAGTAATGAGCGCGCAGTGCCGCAGCAGCGATCCCGGGGGTCCCCAGCAGCGGGACCCCGGCGATCTGACATCTTATCCCCTTTCCAAAGAATAGGGGATAAGATGTCAGATCGCCGGGGCCCCGCTGCTGGGGACCCCCGGGATCGCCGATGCAGCACCGAGTTCGCTCTGTGCGTAATAACGGGCGATACAGGGGCCAGAGCATCGCTACATCACGGCTCCGCCCCTCGTGATGTCTAGGGGCAGAGTACCCCTTTAAGCTAACAATCGAGTTTACAAGTTTTTATAGCCTTAGCTGAATGGCAGCAGTTTTTCCAATGGTTTACAGCTTCAGTCTTGAACTATTGACCCTCCATTCCCTTCACTTATACAAGTGTCTCTAGTCCTGCAAAAAACATAGTTCCTTAATCCCTTATCAGTGAGAGGCTAGGTTACCCATGGGTTCCCTGTAACAGCAGAACACAACACTATGGGAAGTATAAGTATTGCCGCTCCTAATTGTGCGTTGTGTGCCATATAGTAAAGCACATGAAAATCATGCTTCTTCACGGTCACTTAACGTGTTCCTTTTGCGGTTATGTGAGGCACTGCATGCATTGGTCTTTATTCTTACAGTAGAGAAGTCATTAATTATAACTTTTTGTGAATTGGGACATTTAAACTTGCTTTTTTTTATTTTTTATTCCAATCTAAATTTAATAGGAGTCGGAGTCGGTGCATTGTTTGCCGACTCCGACTCCAGGTACCCAAAATTTCGTCCGGCTCCGACTCTGACTCCGACTCCACAGCCCTGGTTGTGAGTACTGTTGTTTGGATCAGTGTTAAGATGGCCATACACTACTGACAGCTATTATCCCTGAATTCCTTATACACATGCATGCTCAGCTTGCCCAAACATGCTTCTGATTTTAGACAGAAGTAAAAATGTTGCCAGATACCTCTGCCTGGATCCAATCTTTAGTAAAATGGATTGGGCATTGAAATCCAACATAACTAATCCTTCATGTCATCTGTTGGAGGAGGAACAGGAGGCCCCATGCGCATTAGTCAGTTGGCCAGTCCCACTAAAATCATCAGACTTAGTAAACTTTACTCCAATGTATATGGAATTCTCATGGAAAACAGGACCAAAGTATTGTTTACAGGTTATACCTGTTGCTGGTTTTGGCTGGCACCAACCACTGCCACCATTTTGCACATGGCTGATCATACCATAGTTGAGGGGCTTGGGTGATAGTGATCCAATGTATATGCCCAGCCTTATAGTGACCAGCAATTTACCTAATCCCTGGCAGGCAAAATGCAGTTATTACTAGGGCTGGGCGGTATACCGGTTCATACCGAATACCGAATTTTTTGGGCTGCACAATATGAATTTTCCCCCATACTGCAATACCGGTTGTGCCCCTCCCCCTCGGGAATGTATTATCAGCCCAGCGCAGCGCTGTCCCCACATCAGGGAACTAATCCTATGTTACCCGCCAGCACTGTTCTGCCCCCCCCCCCCCCAATTAATGATCAGCCCAGCGGGGTACAACTCGCATATGTCAAGCGCTGCCCTCTTCTTTGTTGGGGGCCGCCGGGCGCTGGAACTCTATACTGTACGCCAGTGGTCTCCAACCTGCAGACCTCCAGATGTTGCAAAACTACAACTCCCAGCTGTCCGGGCATGCTGGGAGTTGTAGTTTTGCAACAGCTGGAGGTCTGCAGGTTTGAGACCACTGCTGTACGCTGCATCCCTATGCCCGGGCTGCAAAAGATAAAGAAAATAAACTGTAACTCGCCTACGTCGGCCTTACACTGGGGACGGGAACGTCGGACAGCCATCAGCCTATCACCAGCCGGAGCGATGTCCCGCCCCGGCCAGTGATAGGCTGAGCCCACTATCATGTATGGAGCTCTGGCCGGCTTCTTACATGACAGTGCGCTCAGCCTATCACTGGCCGGGGCGGGACATCGCTGCGGCCGGTGATAGGCTGAAGGCTCTCCGACGTTCCAGTCCCAAGGAACAGCGTGTGGCCAACGTAGGTAAATTAAAGTTTATTTTCTGTATCTTTTGCAACCCAGGCATAGGGATACAGCGTACAGCAGTGGTCTCCAACCTGCGGACCTCCAGCTGTTGCAAAACTACAACTCCCAGCATGCCCGGACAGCCATAGGTTGGAGACCACTGGCGTACAGTATAGAGTTCCATCGCCGGCGGCCCCCAACAAAGAGGAGGAGGGCAGTGCTTGCGGGTGACATATGTGAGTAGTACCCCGCTGGGCTGATCATTAATTGGGGGGAGCAGAACAGCGCTGGCGGGTCACATGATTCGGGGGGGGGGGGGGGGGGAAGCCGAACACCGCGCGCGGGTCACATGATTGGGGCAGGGGTGGGGGGCAGAACAGAGCTGGCAATTCACATGATTGGGGGGGGGGTAATACCGTTATATACCGTGGAACCCCCGTAAGTAAAAAAAAAATACCGTGATACACATATTTGGTCATACGGCCCTGCACTAGTTATTACTCTACACGCTGGGTCCCCCAAATAGAAAGCTGCTCATTGTCAACATTTCTCCTCTCTAAGGTCACGGCTCCAAAGCGGAATAATGTGTGCAGTGCTAACCATGCAATATTTCATGCAGCGTTTATGTGATAGGTCCGTGATTTTGTGGATACAAGCTTTTCCATTTATGGTGTATACGCCTGTAAACAAGACTTTTCCCATAGATATTGTAAGTAGTCTCTAAGGAAAAGAGAATTACACCCTGATTCAAGACAGGAAACAGCTTCTCAGTCATAAAAGTCAGAAGTGAATGGAGACAAACCCAGGGTGAGTGCCGGAAATGTCTAATGTTATCATTTTATCTAGACACTTCTTCTCTAAGGCTGTAAGCTGTCTGCAAGCAGGATAAACAGATTCCACATTTGTCTGGGAAGGAAGGGATTTCTTTATGTGGTCACCACAATATTTAGATCAGTGTGTCCCAACCAGGGAGCCTCCAACTGTTGCACAACTACAATTCCCAGCATGCCCGGACAGCCTTTCCCTGTATGAGCAGGAGGAGGTAGGTAACAGAACGGAGCAGTGGAAATCAGATTACAGTAGACAAGCAGAATGTTGGCTACTTTTTAGTACAGCTGGCATGGGCAATCTGTCATAAAACATATGGGTGGAGATCTACTTTTCATAAAATCCGCCAAAGTTTGAAGCACCACCTACACAAAATGTTGCATCAGGTTTTGGACACATTTATAGAGCAAATGCATATATAAACAATAATATACTGTGCCTAGCTTGTCTGCTTCAGTTTGTCACCTTCACAGAAGGGTGTGATGTAAGGGCAGATGTTATTACCCTAGGGGCAGATGGCATTAAGCCCTTGTGTTTGTGACGCCAGGGACGTGGTTATCCTCTACACCACCCGTGGTATGGCTGCTGGTTCCTGAGCTAGGCGCAGGCAAATAAGCACTCCAATGCAAAGTTACGGAACAACGGTAGCTTTACTGAGGCAGACATATGGAATTGTCTTTATAGCTCAGTTAGGCCCAAGGAGATGACCAGTGACTTAAGGAGACTTGCGGGCTCGCTGGGACTTGTAGTGGACTGAATTATGCAGACCCATGCTGACTTTAGCAGATTTGACTGACTTGACTATGACTGACTAGGCTTCACCCCTGTGCCTGCTTATCAGGCTCTGACGTTCACATGAAGGGGCATTTGGTTGGTGGAAGCGTGACTGCGTGGTTAGGCCTTGGGTCTCTTCAGGACACCAGACACTCTCAGGTCTTGACTGAACCTCAGCAAACTCTAGACTCCACTAAGCTAGCTCTTCCCTTATATTTATGGGAGCATTTATTGGAGGGGTCCTATAGGCCACCACACAAGTCACCTGGTCACTGACACCTTCCCTGGTTACATGTCTTAACAACAGGACTTAAAGAGGTGTTCCGCTTTAGACATTTTATCCCCTATCCAAAGGATAGGGGATAAGATGTCTGATCGTGGGGGGCCCGCCGCTGGGACCCCTGCAATCTCCCTGCAGCACGCGCATTATGTGCGGAGCTGCGTCTCCAGGCTCGGAAACTGGAAGTTTTTGGCACTGAAGACGTGATATAACGCCACGCCCCCGTCGTGATGTCACGTCATGCCCCCTCCCTTCATGTCTATGGACATGAATGGAGGAGGCGTTGTGTGACATCACAAGGGGGCGTGGCGTTATGTGACGTCTCCAGTCCCCAAAACTTCCGGTTTCTGAGCCAGGAGACACAGCTCCACACATAATGCGGGTGCTGCAGGAAGATCGCCGGGGTCCCAGCGGCGCCCCCCCCCACAATCACACATCTTATCAAAGGATAGGGGATAAAATGTCTAAAGCCTGAATACCCTTTTAAAGGCATATACATCTAAAGAAAATACAGTAACCATTATACAAATGTACAATAAGATAACTAGAGTCCTGAGGAGTGTGGGGCCAGGTGACTAGGACTGAGCCCACCTGAAAAGGAGCATAGATTGTACAGAAGAGCCACTTCTGTACTGGGCCACCACAAACTTCCCCTCTTAAATAAAGCCGTCCTCAGCAAAATGTCCTTGAAGGAGGGTGTGGTACTAGGCCACTGTCTCAAACAATAGTATACAGTTCCTGGGGCATTGCACCCATGTCCTTCACAGAGCTGAAAAACTGGGGAAGAGTTCATGTAGCATTTTGCACAACATCAATACATGCTCAACATTGGGGTGTTGAAACTGGGTGAAAATAATCAACAATTTTGATGAGGTTGTTTTGTCCTTGTAACTGCTTTGTGGTAAATGATTTTGGATAGGGCTGCCTGAGGCTCTCTACCCTGATGCCCGTTCCAAGATACATGGGACAACTTGGAATCTGTGATGGTAGGGCTTACTATGACTACCATCTGTACCACAGCAGCTTGTGCCACTGGGGGACAAAGTGTTGGTGCCTATTGGGCCGGCCAAACCTCCTCCTCAGCAGGAGTAGGCCGAGGCACTTAAGTTAGTGCCCGATGAGCAGGCCAAACTTCCTCAACACCAGGAGTAGGCCTGGGCACATCCAAAGACTTCTTACTTGCTCCTGGTTGGTATGTGAGAGCCATGACGGGCGCCTCGGGCAGGAGTTCCTCTTCTTGACAGGTACCTTTGACCTTGGGAGACACCAAGCCAAAGGGGTCCGCATTCCAATCTTCTGATGGAAAATAGACAAAAGGAAGTTGTGTCGGGTTCTGTGGACGGGTTACCGCTGCCGCCCACTCTCCTCTCACACTGCGGACCGGAGTATATTCCACTATCTCCCCGCTATCCAGAAAATGTAGTGGTGGTGGACTTGACTGCCCTCCGATTCACAAGAATGGTACCTCCGTGCAGTCCATTAGGGTGCCATACCCTTGTACTTTATCAAATTTGACGACAGTGGCTCTCCACCTCTCCAGGGGTGGCTCTCCCTCTCTGGGGTGTTCCAGCATCCTGATATACTGGTTTTCCAGACTTTTAGTGTACTTTTGTTGCGCTTGGCGCACTTCATAAGGCAACTGCTTAGGGCCATACTCTCTCCTCCTCTTTGCTTTCATCTCCTCCACTATGGCAGCCACCTGAGCCTCTTGCTTAGCCCTCTCAGACTGGGCTGTCGGAACTGGGGGATGAGTCTTCCCTGGCAGGGGTAAGAGGTATTGTCTCATATATTGAATTACTTGAAGCTCATCGCCAAATATCCACAGGGGCAGCGGTGATGACCGGGGGCGTGCTGTGATCTGAGGGGGTAGATTCTGGGCTAGGAGTGGATGGAGGGGTAGAAAAAGCGGCCCAGGATCTCCAGTTCCGGTGGTGTAGTGACAGGTTCTCTGCCCGTCGGGTCGCTGGCCGCTATTCGGTGTCTGGCAACGGGACTCCACTCAGGCTTCTTCTGCCCCGATTGATATCCCCAAGCATAGCCGCACCCTCCCCATTGCGGTGCAGCCTGTCTCTACGGTAGAGCCGGTATCCAACAGTGAAGTCAGCCCAGTTCTCCATGAACCCAAACTCCTCCTTCCTACACCAGCTTCTGAGCCACTTGTTTATCTCCCTAATCTCCTGCTGCCCCTCTGGTGTCTCTCGGGGTACAGGTAATATTTCAGAAAATACTACTTTGGATGTCCTCGCCTTAAGCTTGCAGCCTACGTCCCTGAAATCATTTTAAAGGACACTCCACCTACCTCTTACTTTGTCATTGGTGCCAATGACTTAAGGAGACTTGCGGGCTCGCTGGGACTTGTAGTGGACTTGACTGAATTATGTAGACCCACGCTGACTTGACTGACTTGACTATGACTGACTAGGCTTCACCCCTGTAACTGCTTACCAGGCTTTGACGTTCACCTGAAGGGGCACTTGGTTGGTGGAAGCGTGGCTGCGTGGTTAGGCCTTGGGTCTTGACTGAACCTCAGAAAACTCTAGACTACACTAAGCTAGCTCCTCCCTTGTATTTATGGGAGCAATTTGGAGGGGTCCTATAGGTCACCACACAAGTCACCTGGTCACTGACACCTTACCTGGTTACATATCTTAACAACAGGACTTAACCCCTTATGAACCACGGGCATATAGGTACGCCCTGGTACTTAAGGACCAAGGGTGTACCTGTACCCCCGTGTGAACATTGGTCCCTGCCGGGCGGGGACCGGGCCCGGATGCCTGCTGATATAATTCAGCAGGCATCCCTTGACAATGCCCAGGGGAGCGGTGAATTCACACCGGCGATTCACATATGTGACCCGATGACCCGGAGTTAGAAGGTACTATACACCGCCAATTACCCGATCCCGTCACCCCCCCAGGAGCGCTGCTATTGGTCCGACCAATAGCAGCCGGCAGAGGAGGGGTAAATTTAGTATAACGGTGTGTGACTTATAATCACACACTGTTATATAAAGTATACACCAATCACATACACTACATACTTCCCCGCCCCCTCCCACACACAAATCCCCTCCCCCACCCCTCGCCACCGCCTCAAATCTGCCAGTGAGGACGAGATAGATCCTACTTTTCTCTGTTCTTCCTCGTCTTCCTCATCATCTAGATGAGTCCCCTGTATGGTGGCGGAGACACCGCCAGGCGAGGCCACGCACCCCCCATGACCCAGTGGCTGACACTAGTAAGAGCGTCCATGCTGCTCGTAATACGAGTCCGTCCCCCCAGACAAGTGTACCGGAACCCCATTCCGTTGAACCTGTCTGGAGACCTCAGAGGGTTATCAGCCACAGATTCCTGAGTTTGTTGGCGACTCAGGAATCCGGATTGACATGGCCGGATACACTGAAATAGACTATTTTAGTTATTATTTAGTGACGACTTTGTCAATCTAATGGTGGAGCAGACGAATCAGTACGCCCAACAATTCATCGCCCACCACCTAGATTCGTTTTTGGCTAGGCCCAATGAATGATACGCCATCAATGCAGCCAAAATGAGGACATTTTCGGGCCCCGTGCTGCATATGGGCCTGGTAAAAAAAAACAAGTGTCAGGCAGTACTGGAGCAGGGACATCCTCTACCAGACCCCGCTTTACAGTATGGTCATGGCATGGAGGCCGTTCGAGGCCATTCGGAAATGCCTGCATTACAATGATAATGCGGCATGTTCCCACCGAAGTGATCCTGCCTATGACCGACTTTACAAAGTGAGGCCGGTCATCGATCACTTTGGGGCCAAATTTTTGGAGCCCTACGTACCCCTCAGGGAGCTCTCCGTAGATGAGTCTCTTATCAGTTTTAAGGGGAGACTCATCTTCCGCCAGTATATTCCCTCGAAGCAGGCGCGGTATGGAATGAAACTCTACAAACTTTGTTAGAGTACCTCCGGGTACACTCTCAAGTTTAGAGTATATGAGGGACGAGATTCCCGTATTGAACCCCCAGAATGTCCCCCCACTCTGGGTGTTGGTGGGAAAATCGTTTGGGACTTTTTTGTGTTGCCTCAAATGCGCAGCACTCTCTCTTACAGAGTGGGGTGCGCATTTGAGGCAGCAAGTTAGGGACGGCCACACACATCACAATCCCAGAATGATGATTCAGAGCATAGGGTTTGGGGTGGGCATATTTTTTAGTTTTGGCTATGCTCTGGGTCATCATTCTGGGAACATAACTTGTTTTATCATTTTACGTCCCACTGTACCCCATTTTAGTAATTTACCCCATGTAACGCTCCCTGAGGGGGGGGGGGGGGGGCGCTGTTCTGCCTCCATAGGCAGCTATGTAAATGCTCAAGGCCCATGACTGCACTCCTGCTCTTCTGAGACCTGGTGTGCACCCACAGAGCAGTTTACGTCCAGATATGAGGTATGTCCTACTCCAAAGAAATGTATTTACAAATATACGGTGACATTTTCTCCTATTGCCACTTGTGAAAATGAAAAATTTGGGGTAACCCCAGCATTTTAGTTTAAAAATTTTTTCCTTTTAATATCCCACTTTAATGAACATTTATCAAACACCTGTGGGGTGTTAATGCTCACTGTACTGCTTGTTACGTTCCTTGAGGGGTGTAGTTTCCAAAATAGTATGCCATGTGTTTTTTTTTTTTTTTTTGCTGTTCTGGCACCATAGGGGCTTCCTAAATGCGACATGCCTTCCCCCCCATTTCAGCAAAAGATTTGCAGATGTTACTCCTTCTCTTCTGAGCATTGTAGTTCGCCCGCAGTGCACTTGACGTCCACACATGGGGTATTTCCATATTCAGAAGAAATGGGGTTACAAATTTTGGGGGGCATTTTCTCCTATTACCCTTTGTAAAAATGTAAAATTTGGGGGGAAACCAGCATTTTTGTGAAAAAATAAATTACCGTATATACTCGAGTATAGGCCGAGTTTTTCAGCACGATTTTTCGTGCTGAAAACACCCCCCTCGGCTTATACTCGAGTGAACTCCCCCACCCGCAGTGGTCTTCAACCTGCGGACCTCCAGAGGTTTCAAAACTACAACTCCCAGCAAGCCCGGGCAGCCATCGGCTGTCCGGGCTTGCTGGGAGTTGTAGTTTTGAAACCTCCGGAGGTCCGCAGGTTGAAGACCACTGCGGCCTTCAACATCATCCAGCCCCCTCTCACCCCCTTTAGTTCTGAGTACTCACCTCCGCTCGGCGCTGGTCCGGTCCTGCAGGGCTGTCCGGTAAGGAGGTGGTCCGGTGAGGAGGTGGTCCGGGCTGCTATCTTCACCGGGGAGGCCTCTTCTAAGCGCTTCGGGCCCGGCCTCAGAATAGTCACGTTGCCTTGACAACGACGCAGATACGTCGCTGTCAAGGCAACGGCTCTATTCCGGGCCGGAAGCGCGGAGAAGAGGCGCCCCCGGTGAAGATAGCAGCCCGGACCACCTCCTCACCGGACCACCTCCTTACCGGACAGCCCTGCAGGACCGGACCAGCGCCGAGCGGAGGTGAGTACTCAGAACTAAAGGGGGTGAGAGGGGGCTGGATGATGTTGAAGGCCGCAGTGGTCTTCAACCTGCGGACCTCCGGAGGTTTCAAAACTACAACTCCCAGCAAGCCCGGACAGCCGATGGCTGCCCGGGCTTGCTGGGAGTTGTAGTTTTGAAACCTCTGGAGGTCCGCATGTTGAAGGCCGCAGTGGTCTTCAACCTGCGGACCTCCGGAGGTTTCAAAACTACAACTCCCAGCAAGCCCGGACAGCCGATGGCTGCCCGGGCTTGCTGGGAGTTGTAGTTTTGAAACCTCTGGAGGTCCGCATGTTGAAGGCCGCAGTGGTCTTCAACCTGCGGACCTCCGGAGGTTTCAAAACTACAACTCCCAGCAAGCCCGGACAGCCGATGGCTGCCCGGGCTTGCTGGGAGTTGTAGTTTTGAAACCTCTGGAGGTCCGCAGGTTGAAGACCACTGAGGGCGAATGATGAGAAGAGGATGATGAAGGGGGGGGGGGTGTGGGGATGATGAAGGGGGGTGGGGATGATGAAGGGGGGGGGTGTGGGATGATGACAAGGGGATGATGAAGGGGGGATGTGTGGGATAAGGGGATGTGTGGGATGATGACAAGGGGATGATGAAGGGGGGATGTGTGGGATAAGGGGATGTGTGGGATGATGACAAGGGGATGATGAAGGGGGGATGTGTGGGATGATGACAAGGGGATGATGAAGGGGGGATGTGTGGGATAAGGGGATGTGTGGGATGATGACAAGGGGATGATGAAGGGGGGATGTGTGGGATAAGGGGATGTGTGGGATGATGACAAGGGGATGATGAAGGGGGGATGTGTGGGATGATGACAAGGGGATGATGAAGGGGGGATGTGTGGGATGATGACAAGGGGATGATGAAGGGGGGATGTGTGGGATGATAAGGGGATGTGTGGGATGATGACAAGGGGATGATGAAGGGGGGATGTGTGGGATGATGACAAGGGGATGATGAGGATGTTAATGACGGGTCTGGATGATGACAGGGGGGGATGAGGTATTTCCCACCCTAGGCTTATACTCGAGTCAATAACTTTTCCTGGGATTTTGGGTTGAAATTAGGGGTCTCGGCTTATACTCGGGTCGGCTTATACTCGAGTATATACGGTAATTAATTTACACATCCAACTTTAACGAAAAGTCGTCAATCACCTGTGGGGTGTTATGGCTAACTGTACCCCTTGTTAAATTTCTTGAGGGGTGTAGTTTCCAAAATAGTATGCCATGTGGGTTTTCTTTTTTTTTTTTGCTGTTCTAGCACCATAGGGGCTTCTTAAATGTGACATGCCCCCCAAAAACCATTTAAGAAAAATTCACTCTCCAAAATCCCATTGTTACTCCTTCCCTTCTGAGCCCTCTACTGCGCCCGCCCAACACTTTACATACACATATGAGGTATTTCCTTACTTGAGAGAAATTAGGCTACACATTTTGGGGGAATTTCTCTCCTTTTGCCCCTTGTAAAAATTCAAAACCTGGGTGTACAAGAACATGCGAGTGTAAAAAATTAAGATTTAGAATTTTCTCCTTCACTTTTGCTGCTATTCCTGTGAAACACCTAAAGTGTTATCAAACTTACTGAATGTCATTTTGAATACTTTGAGGGGTTCAGTTTTGAATTTTGAAGCCCTCTGATGTCTTCCAAAAGAAAAACGTCTCAACTTTATGATACAAACATAAAGTAGACATATTGTATATGTGAATCAATATATAATTTATTTGGTATGTCTATTTTCCTTACAAGCAGAGAGCTTCAAAGTAAAAAAAAAAAAAAAAATGCTAAATTTTCAAATTTTTCATGACATTTTGGAATTTTACACCAAGAAATGATGCAAGTATCCACAATTTACCATTATGTTAAAGTAGAATATGTCACGAAAAAACAATCTCGGAAGCAGATTCATAAGTAAAAGCATTAATTAAAGGAGATGCCCGGTGCAGACTTTTTCTATTCCATCCTGCCCGGGCTGCAAAAAAAGACTAAACAAACTTTCACTTACCTCCATATGTTCCCCCGGAGCTCCACAACAGCTGATCGGTCGGCAGGGCTGTCTCGCCTCGGCCGGTGATAGGCTGAAGTTCCGTGTGACGTACCGGGCTAAAGGAAGTAGGAAGTAAACAACGCGGCCGACTGATCAGCTGTTGCGGAGCTCCGGAGGAACATATGGAGGCAAGTGAAAGTTTGTTTTGACTTTTTTTGCAGCCCTGGCAGGAAGGAATAGTAAAAGTCTGCGCCGGACATGTCCTTTAATGCTTAAAGTGACAGTGGTCAGATGTGCAAAAAATGCTCTGGTCCTTAACCCCTTAAGGACTCAGCGTTTTTCCGTTTTTGCATTTTCGTTTTTTCCTCCTTACCTTTAAAAAATCATATTTCTTTCAATTTTGCACCTAAACATCCATATGCTGGCTTATTTTTTGCGCCACCAATTCTACTTTGTAATTACATCAGTCATTTTACCCAAAAATCTATGACGAAACGGAAAAAAAAATCATTGTGAGACAAAATTGAAAAAAAAAAAACGCCATTTTGTAACTTTTGGGGGCTTCCGTTTCTACGTAGCACATTTTTTGGTAAAAATGACACCTTCTCTTTATTCTGTAGGTCCATACGATTAAAATGATACCCTACTTATATAGGTTTGATTTTGTCGTACTTCTGGAAAAAATCATAACTACATGCAGGAAAATGTATACACTTAAAATTGTCATCTTCTGACCCCTATAACTTTTTATTTTTCCGCGTATGGGGCAGTATGAGGGCTAATTTTTTGCGCCGTGATCGAAAGTTTTTAGCGGTACTATTTTTGCATTGATAGGACTTATTGATAGCTTTTTATTCATTTTTTCTTGATATAAAAAGTGACCAAAAATGCACTACTTTGGACTTTGGAATTTTTTTCCGTGCACGCCATTGACCGTGCGGTTTTATTAACGATATATTTTTATAATTCCGACATTTCCGCACGCGGCGATACCACATGTTTATTTTTATTTTTATTTACACAGTTTTTTTTTTTTTTTAGGGGAAAAGGGGGGTGATTCAAACTTTTAATAGGGAAGGGGTTAAATGATATTTATTCACTTTTTTTTCACTTTTTTTTGCAGTGTTATAGCTCCCATAGGGACCTATAACACTGCACACACTGATCTATTACATTGATCACTGGTTTCTCATAGGAAACCAGTGATCGATGATTCTGCCGCTTGACTGCTCATGCTTGGATCTCAGGCACTGAGCAGTCATTCGGCGATCGGACAGCGAGGAGGCAGGTAGGGACCCTCCAGCTGTCCTGTAAGCTGTTCGGGTTGCCGCGGCTATCCCGAACAGCTCCCTGAGCTAACCGGTGCATTGCCGTGGAATGAGATTTCCCATAGAATGAGATGGTCCGCCTCCATCACATCCTATTGGCTCTCTCTTGTCACGTGACATATTTAAACGTCACGCATCGATGCGCACAGCAGTGTCAGTTTGGCTATCACAGGGAGAGGATCTCCTCTCCCTGTGATAGCTGAAGCTGCACGGAGCTCTCATTGCCTCTGTGGCCCGACAGAAGTTCACACGTACGCAGCTCATACGGCTGCCTCATATACATTTACTGTTGATCCACAGCGCTATCGGG
This sequence comes from Hyla sarda, assembly GCF_029499605.1. Classification (NCBI taxonomy): domain Eukaryota; kingdom Metazoa; phylum Chordata; class Amphibia; order Anura; family Hylidae; genus Hyla; species Hyla sarda. Next base: position 126,061,219 of record NC_079197.1, read on the forward strand.
ATCCCGATGCCGCTGTCATCAGTGTGCCTCCCCCCGAGCGCCCCACGCCCGCAGCTGTACTCCCCGTCCCGTTAACGCTCAGGGAGCGGGGAACAGAAAGTAGAGCATCGGGCGCAGGTTAAGTTATTCGCGTAGTGCTGCGCATGCGCAGTACTACTTTACCTGCGCCCGATGCTCTATTTTCTGTTCCCCGCTCCCTGAGCGTTAACGGGACGGGGAGTACAGCTGCGGGCGTGGGGCGCTCGCGGGGACGCACACTGATGACAGCGGCATCGGGCATAGGAATCCCCATAGCGCTGTTGATCGCTCCCTGAGCGTTAACAGGGGACTGGGAATAGAGCTGCGGGGAACGGGGAGTAGAGCTACGGGCGACGGGGAGTAGAGCTGCGGGGGACGGGGAGTAGAGCTGCGGGCGTGGGGCGCTCGCGGGGACGCACACTGATGACAGCGCCATCGGGCATAGGGATCCCGATAGCGCTGTGGATGTAATAATACAGTAAATGTATATGAGGCAGCCGTATGAGCTGCGTACGTATGAACTTCTGTCGGGCCACAGAGGCCATGAGAGCTCCGTACAGCTTCAGCTATCACAGGGAGAGGAGACCCTCTCTCTGTGATAGCCAAACTGACACTACTGTGCGCATCGATGCGTGACTTTTAAATATGTCACGTGACAAGAGAGAGCCAATAGGATGTGATGGAGGCGGACCATCTCATTCTATGGCAAATCTCATTCTATGGCAATGCACCGGCATACTTTCACTTTAGACGCGGCATTCAACTTTGAACGCCGCGTCTAAAGGGTTAATAGCGCGCGGCACCGCGATCAATGCCGCGCGCTATTAGCCACGGGTCCCGGCCGTTGTTAGAGGCCGGGCCCGACCCGCTATGATGCCGGGCCATTATAGATTGGGAGCGGACTCATGACGTTCCAGTATGTCATGAGTCCTTAAGGGGTTAAGGTGAAAATGGGCTTGGTCCTTAAGGGGTTAAAGGCATATACATCAAAAGCAAATACATCAACCATTTGTATGTACAATAAGATAACTAGAGTCCTGAGGAGTGTGGGACCAGGGGACTAGGACTGAGTCCACCTAAAAAGGTGGACATAGATTGTACAGAAGGGCCACTTCTGTACTGGGCCCCCACAGTGACTGGAAATGAAACCAAAATGGTACCAAAAAGTACCTGTAAAGTAAGTGAACCAATAGGTGGTAGAAAGTTAGACAAAAGTGTCAAATGTGTCTAGCAAGATGCACCAAATTTCTCATACTGTGAACTATTGTGAACCATCTTCAGTTCACACCAGGTCTTTGGATCAGTTTCTTGGCCCGATGCCTGCCTTTTTATTACTAATGTTCTTGCAGTATATTACATTTTGGTTATTTTCAATTAAAAACATTGGCCTACATTTCCTCAGCAGCTCACGCCAGTTTTAGGTATAAACTCTGCCAAAAAAGGGAAATTGTATCTCCTACGTTTGAATTATCGTCCACTCATCACTAGGCATGCAGTCTCAGTTGCGGTCAGGTATAGTGACATCACTGTGGATGATGCTACATCATACTTGTTTGACTGCAGGGAGCAGCAGGGGTCTGAGGAGTCTGGTGTTGTAAAAACAGGTGAAAGTCAGTATGCTACATAATGCTACCCATGATGAAAGGATCTGCTGTCCAATTGTCATTCCCATAATGATTCTGTATATGGGATTTGTACTTATAAGGCAACTGTATATATCTTGATTGAAGCATTTTACTGATTATTTATCTAACCATGAGAGGTACTGCATCTCGAACATCTTGAAATGCTGTTTTTAGACTTCCAGTAGAAAACCAAACCTACACTGAATATTTTGTATTAGGGGTGGGTGGTATACCGGTTCATACCGAATACCGAAATTTTTGGGCTGCACGATATACATTTTTCCCATACCGCAAAACCGGTTGGGCCCCTCCCCCTCGGGAATGAATTATCAGCCCAGCGCAGTGCTGTCCCCACATCGGGCAACTAATCATATGTGACCCGCGTGCTCTGTTCTACTCCCCCCACCAAATCATGTTACCCGCCAGCGTTGTTCTGCTCCCCCCCAATTAATTATCAGCCCAGCGGGGTACTACTCACATGTCACCTGCAAGCACTGCCCTCCTCCTCTTTGTTGCGGCCGCCGGCGCTGGAACTCTATACTGCACGCCAGTGGTCTTCAACCTGCGGACCTCCAGATGTTGCAAAACTACAACTCCCAGCATGCCCGGACAGCCAACGGCTGTCCGGGCATGCTGGGAGTTGTAGTTTTGCAACAGCTGGAGGTCTGCAGGTTTGAGACCACTGCTGTACGCTGTATCCCTATGCCCGGGCTGCAAAAGATAAAGAAAATAAACTTTAACTTACCTACGTCAGCCTTACACTGGGGACGGGAACGTCGGACAGTCGTCAGCCTATCACCAGCCGCAGTGATGTCCCGCCCCGGCAGGTGATAGGCTGAGCCCACTGTCATGTAAGGAGCTCTGGCCGGCTCCTTACATGACAGTGCTTTAAACCTATCACTGGCCGGGGCGGGACATCACTGCGGCCGGTGATAGGCTGACGGCTGTCTGACGTTCCAGTCCCAAGGAACAGTGTGAAGCCGACGTAGGTAAGTTAAAGTTTATTTTCTTTATCTTTTGCATCCCAGGCATAGGGATACAGCGTACAGCAGTGGTCTCAAACCTGCAGACCTCCAGCTGTTGCAAAACTACAACTCCCAGCATGCCCGAACAGCCGTTGGCTGTCCGGGCATGCTGGGAGTTGTAGTTTTGCAACATCTGGAGGTCTGCAGGTTGGAGATCACTGGTATAGTATAGAGTTCCAGCGCCGGCGGCCCCCAACAAAGAGGAGGAGGGCAGTGCTTGCGGGTGACATATGTGAGTAGTACCCCGCTGGGCTGATCATTAATTGGGGGGGGGGGAGCAGAACAGCGCTGGCGGGTAACATGATTTGGGGGGGGGGGGGGTGAAAGAAATACCGTTATATACCGTGGAACCGCCATAAGTTACAAAAATACCATGATACATATTTGGTCATACCGCCCAGCTCTATTTTGTATTATCTTGTATTGGAATGGTCAGATTTATCAGACCATTTATTGTTTTGTGAACAATAAACCCCAGAGTGATCCAACCTGGGTAATGTAGCCTGGCAGTGCATACTTATGTTTATATGATAAGTCACTTGCTGTGTTGCTTCAGATATTACACAGATCCTCAGGCAGCTGCTGACTCCGGAGTATAATATGTCACGTGTAAAGTATAAGAACAAACCTCATGATAATTAATATCATAGACATTCACATTCCCTTGTATAGTATCTGTGTAGCAATGTGCTCATAGTGTCAAACAACCACAAGTAGCAGACATCATCATTAAATTGATGGAATATACATTGTTAGACATTGACCTTTTCCAAACGGCGGTCAGGGATCGCCATATTCCCCCAAGGGACCTGGCCTATGTAGCTACCAGGTTACAGGAAGTGTTAATCTCATCCAGGGAAAGCTTGGTGACATATGGAAAATCTAGAACAGTTAAATCCCTGGCGATACTTGCTTAGTTCTTCGGTACGTCCTGTTTTTGGGCCTAGATTTTCATGGGATGAAAGGCAGGTTTGTAGTGAGGCTTTTCATCCACTTCCTTGGCCAATCCAGCTTTTCAGTGCGGCTGAGATCAGCACAGGTGCTGAAGACATCTCCTGACTGGACTTTAAAACTATTGTGTAACTCAGCCTGCAAACTGAGGCGGTGAGGAACCTGTACCTGGTGACAGTCTGAATCTAGGGGACACTATGACATGTGTTAGTAATACATGTGTTCTTTATTTTGTTGGGTGACTGGTAGTAAGCCACCTGTATAGACAGGAAGTTTTCTGTATAGTTAGTGCTTGGCAAGCAAGATTTATGTTGTATTTTTATGTAAAGGCGGTATTTTTTTTTTGTTTACTTAAAAATAAAAACACGAGAAGCCCTGTTTAAACTTCACTTTTGGGTCCCTGTCTCACAACAATTTGCTGCTATTTTGCTTTTACTCTCCCACAACGTATAAATTAGACAAATGAAAACCATGGGGTGAGATAGCTGTTGGCAAAACAGGTATTTAGCAAACAGCTATGTAATGTGAATGGTCCCCTGGTAAGGGGGTGATAAAAGAACCCCCCTTTTAAATCCCCCGTCACTTCAGTCCCAGGTCTCCTGTGATCCTCTCACAACGATGCTTGTACATACGACATAAACCACTGAGTCATATGGATGTACAACATGTCAGCACTGCAGGAAGATAAACAAAGACCAGCAGGTCCAGCATAGCATTGGCGCTGGTGCTGCAGGGGACTTAAAGGTGTACTCCAGGGAACTGAACTTTTTTTGACACTTATCCCCGTCCAACCGCTGGAACCTCTGCAATCTCCTGTTCAGAGCCCTGGCTACTTACGCCTCCTTGGTGCACTCCGGCCCCACCTTCTGGGTGAATGCACTCAGCTAATCACTGGTTGCAGTGATGTCCCTCCTCAGCTGGTGATTGGCTGAGTGGGCTGTCACTTGTGTTCGTCAAGGAAGGTGGGGGCCGGAGTGCACCAAGGATGCATAAGTAGCCGGGGTCCCATACAGCAGATTGCTGGGGGTTCCCCTAGGGCTGGGCAGTATACCGGTTCATACCGAATACCAAAATTTTTGTGCTGCACGATATGAATTTTAACCCATACCGCAATACTGGTTTGGCCCCTCCAACTCGGGAATGAATGAATCAGCCCTGCGCTGTCCCCACATCGGGGAACTAATCCTATGTTACCGGCGAGTGCTGTTCTGCCCCCCCCCCTCCCCCAATTAATTATTAACCCAGCCCAGCGCTGTCCCCATCAGGGTACTACTCACATGTCACCCGCATGCGCTGCCCTCCTCTTCCTCCTGTCTGTTGCGGCCGCCGGCGCTGACACCCTATACCAGTGGTCTCCAACCTGCGGACCTCCAGATGTTGCAAAACTACAACTCCCAGCATGCCCGGACAGCCGTTGGCTGTCCGGGAATGCTGGGAGTTGTAGTTTTGCAACATCTGGAGGTCCGCAGGTTGGAGACCACTGCTCTATACTGTGCGGTATCCCTATGCCCGGGCTGCAAAAAATAAACAAAATAAACTTTAACTCACCTCCCGTTGGTCCGGTACCTGCCTCACTTGTTTCCTGGGGACGGGAACGTTGGACAGCTGTCAGCCTATCACCGGCCGCAGAGATGTTCCGCCTCGGCCAGTGATAGGCTGAACCCACTGTCATGTAAGGAGCCGGCTAGAGCTTCTTACATGACAGTGGGCTCAGCCTATCACTGGCCGAGGTGGAACATCGCTGCGGTCGGTGATAGGCTGACAGCTCTCCGACGTTCCCGTCCCCAGCGTAAAGCCGACGTAGGTGCGTTAAAGTTTATTTTGTTTACCTTTTGCAGCCCGGGCATAGGGATACTGCACAGTATAGGAGTGCCAGCACCGGCGGCCGCAACAAACAGGAGGACGAGGAGGGCAGCGCATGCGGGTGACATGTGAGTATTTACCCCAATGGGGATGTGGGCTGATAATTAATATGGGGGGGGGGGGGCTAGGAAATACCGTTATGTACTGTGGAACCGCCAAAAGTTTAAAAAATACCGTAATACACACATTTGGTCATACCGCTCAGCCCTAGGTTCCCCTTCCATGATCAGACACCTATGCCCCATTGGTGGATATAGGAGAAGTGTCTAAAAAGTTTAGTTCCCTGGACTACCCCTTTAACAAGTGAGTTAAGGTTTTTTTTCTCTGTACGTTAGGAGACAACACACTATTTTTAACTTGTGATTTTATTAGATTTTAGCAAAAAACTGAGACAACCCCTTTATTATTCAAAATGCTATTCTTATAGTATTTATAACATTATACTTTGTGACAGTAATAACATGCTGGATGGGACTTGGCTCCTTTGCTATTGCTGCAGTGGCAGGGTGACCTGGTTATCAGAGAACAATACAGATTGCTGCTTACCTACCAGACAGCAGGGTCAGATCTCTGGCATTGTCTGCTATGTGACCTGTCTGCAGAGAGAACATGTCATGAAATCTGTAATATTCATACCCCCCCCCCAAAAAAAAAAGACCTGCCCTGTTCTTCCATTTATACATAGTGATTATCAATTAGATCCAGACAATTGGATGAATGCTTAAAGGGGTACTCCGCCCCTAGACATCTTATCCACTATCCAAAGGATAGGGGATAAGATGTCAGATCGCCGCGGTCTCGCTGCTGGGGACCCCCGAGATTTTCAGTGCGGCTGAGATCAGCACAGGTGCTGAAGACATCTCCTGACTGGACTTTAAAACTATTGTGTAACTCAGCCTGCAAACTGAGGCGGTGAGGAACCTGTACCTGGTGACAGTCTGAATCTAGGGGACACTATGACATGTGTTAGTAATACATGTGTTCTTTATTTTGTTGGGTGACTGGTAGTAAGCCACCTGTATAGACAGGAAGTTTTCTGTATAGTTAGTGCTTGGCAAGCAAGATTTATGTTGTATTTTTATGTAAAGGCGGTATTTTTTTTTTGTTTACTTAAAAATAAAAACACGAGAAGCCCTGTTTAAACTTCACTTTTGGGTCCCTGTCTCACAACAATTTGCTGCTATTTTGCTTTTACTCTCCCACAACGTATAAATTAGACAAATGAAAACCATGGGGTGAGATAGCTGTTGGCAAAACAGGTATTTAGCAAACAGCTATGTAATGTGAATGGTCCCCTGGTAAGGGGGTGATAAAAGAACCCCCCTTTTAAATCCCCCGTCACTTCAGTCCCAGGTCTCCTGTGATCCTCTCACAACGATGCTTGTACATACGACATAAACCACTGAGTCATATGGATGTACAACATGTCAGCACTGCAGGAAGATAAACAAAGACCAGCAGGTCCAGCATAGCATTGGCGCTGGTGCTGCAGGGGACTTAAAGGTGTACTCCAGGGAACTGAACTTTTTTTGACACTTATCCCCGTCCAACCGCTGGAACCTCTGCAATCTCCTGTTCAGAGCCCTGGCTACTTACGCCTCCTTGGTGCACTCCGGCCCCACCTTCTGGGTGAATGCACTCAGCTAATCACTGGTTGCAGTGATGTCCCTCCTCAGCTGGTGATTGGCTGAGTGGGCTGTCACTTGTGTTCGTCAAGGAAGGTGGGGGCCGGAGTGCACCAAGGATGCATAAGTAGCCGGGGTCCCATACAGCAGATTGCTGGGGGTTCCCCTAGGGCTGGGCAGTATACCGGTTCATACCGAATACCAAAATTTTTGTGCTGCACGATATGAATTTTAACCCATACCGCAATACTGGTTTGGCCCCTCCAACTCGGGAATGAATGAATCAGCCCTGCGCTGTCCCCACATCGGGGAACTAATCCTATGTTACCGGCGAGTGCTGTTCTGCCCCCCCCCCTCCCCCAATTAATTATTAACCCAGCCCAGCGCTGTCCCCATCAGGGTACTACTCACATGTCACCCGCATGCGCTGCCCTCCTCTTCCTCCTGTCTGTTGCGGCCGCCGGCGCTGACACCCTATACCAGTGGTCTCCAACCTGCGGACCTCCAGATGTTGCAAAACTACAACTCCCAGCATGCCCGGACAGCCGTTGGCTGTCCGGGAATGCTGGGAGTTGTAGTTTTGCAACATCTGGAGGTCCGCAGGTTGGAGACCACTGCTCTATACTGTGCGGTATCCCTATGCCCGGGCTGCAAAAAATAAACAAAATAAACTTTAACTCACCTCCCGTTGGTCCGGTACCTGCCTCACTTGTTTCCTGGGGACGGGAACGTTGGACAGCTGTCAGCCTATCACCGGCCGCAGAGATGTTCCGCCTCGGCCAGTGATAGGCTGAACCCACTGTCATGTAAGGAGCCGGCTAGAGCTTCTTACATGACAGTGGGCTCAGCCTATCACTGGCCGAGGTGGAACATCGCTGCGGTCGGTGATAGGCTGACAGCTCTCCGACGTTCCCGTCCCCAGCGTAAAGCCGACGTAGGTGCGTTAAAGTTTATTTTGTTTACCTTTTGCAGCCCGGGCATAGGGATACTGCACAGTATAGGAGTGCCAGCACCGGCGGCCGCAACAAACAGGAGGACGAGGAGGGCAGCGCATGCGGGTGACATGTGAGTATTTACCCCAATGGGGATGTGGGCTGATAATTAATATGGGGGGGGGGGGGGCTAGGAAATACCGTTATGTACTGTGGAACCGCCAAAAGTTTAAAAAATACCGTAATACACACATTTGGTCATACCGCTCAGCCCTAGGTTCCCCTTCCATGATCAGACACCTATGCCCCATTGGTGGATATAGGAGAAGTGTCTAAAAAGTTTAGTTCCCTGGACTACCCCTTTAACAAGTGAGTTAAGGTTTTTTTTCTCTGTACGTTAGGAGACAACACACTATTTTTAACTTGTGATTTTATTAGATTTTAGCAAAAAACTGAGACAACCCCTTTATTATTCAAAATGCTATTCTTATAGTATTTATAACATTATACTTTGTGACAGTAATAACATGCTGGATGGGACTTGGCTCCTTTGCTATTGCTGCAGTGGCAGGGTGACCTGGTTATCAGAGAACAATACAGATTGCTGCTTACCTACCAGACAGCAGGGTCAGATCTCTGGCATTGTCTGCTATGTGACCTGTCTGCAGAGAGAACATGTCATGAAATCTGTAATATTCATACCCCCCCCCCAAAAAAAAAGACCTGCCCTGTTCTTCCATTTATACATAGTGATTATCAATTAGATCCAGACAATTGGATGAATGCTTAAAGGGGTACTCCGCCCCTAGACATCTTATCCACTATCCAAAGGATAGGGGATAAGATGTCAGATCGCCGCGGTCTCGCTGCTGGGGACCCCCGAGATTGCCGCTGCGGCACCCCGCCATCATTACTGTGCATAGCGAGTTCGCTCTGTGCGTAATGATGGGCGATACAGATACACGCCCCTGCCATAGACTTGTATTAAGGGGGGGGGGCGTGATGTCACGAGGGGCGGGGCCATGACATCACGCTGCTCCGGCCCCTGTATCGCCCGTCATTATGCACAGAGCGAACTCGCTCTGTGCAGTAATGATGGCGCGGTGCCGCTGCGGCGATCCCCGGGGTCCCCAGCAGCGGGACCGCGGCGATCTGACATCTTATCCCCTATCCTTTGGATAGGGGATAAGATGTCTAGGGGTGGAGTACCCCTTTAAAGGGGTATTCCAGGCAAAAACTTTTTTTTATATATCAACTGGCTCCGGAAAGTTAAACAGATTTGTAAATTACTTCTATTAAAAAATCTTAATCCTTCCAATAGTTATTAGCTTCTGTAGTTTTCTGTCTAACTGCTCAATGATGATGTCACGTCCTGGGAGCTATGCATGATGGGTAAATATCCCCATAGGAACTGCACAGCTCCCGGGATGTGAGTCATCAGAGAGCAGTTAGGCAGAAAACAGCAACTCAACTTCAGAAGCTAATAACTATTGGAAGGATTAAAAAATTTTAATAGAAGTAATTTACAAATCTGTTTAACTTACGGAGCCAGTTGATATATTAAAAAAAGTTTTTGCCTGGAATATCCCTTTAATATATTATTTATTGTCTGTGAAAATGAATTGTTCCTACATAAGCATTTGGGGCTTGTACATCATGTGTCCTCTTGTTCTTTATCCGTACTTCATCTATCGTTGTTGTGCTTCCTCCGCAACTCACTACACTTTACTACAAATTTTTAGTGGATTTGTCACAACTATAGATGAAGTAGACATTTACTTGCAAGGCTTTCATATTCGGTAACCGCAAAGGGATCGTGACATGTCAGTAGTTGTGATCAGTGGTGGGCCAGGATCTGAGACCCGCAGCGATTGCTAAAATAAAGGTGCCACAGGCTGGTTTACTCAACCAGTGTTTGTCTAAACATCTGAACCCCCACCGATTAACAATTCTGACATATCGCTATGACATGTCAGAAGTTTTTTTTTTTTTTACTTTTGCCACTATTTAAATACAGTGGTCCCTCGACATACGATGGTAATCCGTTCCAAATAGACCATTGTTTGTTGAAACCATCGCATGTTGAGGGATCCGTGCAATGTAAAATATAGGACAGTGGTCTACAACCTGCGGACCTCCAGATGTTGCAAAACTACAACACCCAGCATGCCCGGACAGCCAACGGCTGTCCGGGCATGCTGGGAGTTGTAGTTTTGCAACATCTAGAGGACCGCAGGTTGAAGACCACCGGTATTAAAGGTTGTACTCACCTGTCCCCGCCGCTCCGGACCGTCACCGCTGCCCCGGATGTCGCCGTCCATCCCTGTCGCCGTGTCCCCGATGCTCCGGCAAGGCCTCTGCTTCCACGGCATCCTCGTTCTCCGTCGCCGCCATCACGTCGCTACGCACGCCCCTCCTATTGGATGACAGGACGGCGTGCGCAGCGACGTGATGACGACGATGGAGAGCGCCGACGATGCAGAGGATCCTGAAGAGGACGCTCTGGAGCCCCGAGGACTGGTAAGTGATCGTCAGCGGACCACACGGGGCACCGTAAACAGCTATCCGGTGGCAGCTGAAGCAGTCTGCGCTGCCGGATAGCCGTTTATGCGATGGCCCCGACATACAAAAGCATTGTATGTTGATGCTGCCTTCGACATGCAATGGCCTCTGAGAG